>NW_005871984.1:55107-139323 GCF_000147115.1 Myotis lucifugus
CAGCACATGCAACTAGGAATCCACTTCAGAACCTCTGGCAATTCCACGTGACACCCCTGAATGATGAGGTGCAGTGCACTCCGTGGTGGCAGGACTCAAGGCCAGATCAGGTCGGAGAAAAATACTGGACCCGCTTTTCAAAGTGACAGGAAGATCAGAGCCACAGGAGGCCTTGCTGAAGACCTTGCAGCTGTCCTCACGTGTTAAATGCACCGCGGACCTCCCTACAGAAGTGGCCTATTGTAGGCCTGGAGGGAACAGGGAACCCCAAAAACCTCTGCTGTGGAGTTTGTCTCTATGGTAACTCTGTGGACATCAGCTCTGGATATTCGAGTCCCTACCACAGTGTCCATGATTTGTGAGGCTCCTCATGCTAAAGGACCTGAATTGTTCTGGGATGAACGTGCAGCAACACTGATGGGGTTTATGTTTCCTACTTGGGTGTTCACATACCAAAGGGGGCAGATGTGGTGTGTGGAGCACACCCCCTTCAGGCTCCTACACACACACACACACACACA
Organism: Myotis lucifugus; assembly: GCF_000147115.1. Taxonomy (NCBI): domain Eukaryota; kingdom Metazoa; phylum Chordata; class Mammalia; order Chiroptera; family Vespertilionidae; genus Myotis; species Myotis lucifugus. Next base: position 55,629 of record NW_005871984.1, read on the forward strand.
CACACACACACACGCACAGGTGTGCACATCCAGCATGCAGTCTCCTTGGTTATCCAGTGTCCCTGAGGGAGACCTGAGATCCTCCCCTTCACTTTCCGCCTACAGCCAGGTCAGCCCCTCCTACCTTTATCCTTGGGCCCTCTGCGGGTGTCTTGCTCTTCTGACCCTTTTGAGCAGCATGGGGTGGCCTCGAGGGGCTCCAGCTGAGATTGAAGAGGCTGAGAAGTACTGGGCGAGGCCTGGTCTGAGGACCCCAGCGGCCAGGGAGGACTCTCTGAGGTTGACTTTCGTCGTTCTCTGGAACCCCCTTTCTTTAGTTTGATGAGTTTGACTAAGGCTTTGGCTCCAATCCAGTGCTTTTTCCTGTAAGAAGTAGGTTTTTAGGACACAGCCAACCCTCACTGCCCCTCCAGCAGGTGTCTGGGTGCCCTACACGAGCTGGGATTTCCATCACCAGCCTGTAAAGGTGGTGGTTAATCTGGTTCAGAAAGCGGGTGCTCTTCGCCACCACCACGCTCAACCCACCTGGGCTCAGGAGTTGGAACACATTGTGCAGTTAATTCACACAGACCCAGGGGTGGTAGGAGCCTTCATCGTGCAGGAACCCACACTGGCCCCTGGAGACAACAGAACTTCAAACCCAGCTCTCAGCTCTTGATTACCGTGCCAAGTGCAGGAAGTGGTGCTGTGCTGACCTAATCGTGCTGGCAAAATTCCACTAAAATGCCATTTTCAGAAAGTCAGGGACCTCCTCATTTTCTGCTAGAGTTAATAATACGTGAAATAGGCTGGCATACTCTGCCAATTTCTGGCATTGAGGAATCTGGGTGAGGGGAACAGGGCAGGAGAGTGGGCCGTTTGAATTAAAAACAGTGAGCCCCGGCTGGTGTTGCCCGGTGGTTGAAGCGTTGGCCTGAGCACTGACGGTGGTGGGTTTGATCCCCCAACAAGGGCACATACCTGGGTTGCAGGTTTGATCCCTGGCCCCGGTCAAGGTGTATGCAGATGGAAACCAAATGATGTGTCTCTCTCACATAGATGTCTCTCTCTCACAGAGATGTCTCTCTCTCCTTTGTTTTCTCTCTCTCTCTCTCTCTCTTTCTCTCTCTCTATCTCCCTCTCTTCCTCCCTCCCTCTCTCCCTCTCCCATTCCCGTTCTCTTCCTTCCTCCCTACTACTCTCTCTAACTGTCAATGGGAAAAATATCCTCAGGTGAGGATTAGAAAAATAAGTAAATTAATGAAAATAGTGAATGTAAAAGGTAATTCATTGTAGCTAACAGGAAATGAAGCATTCTAATGTAACAAGGACCACAGCTGGGTTCTGGTCCTGGCTCTGCCACGAAACAGCACTGTGCTTACACAAGCCACTCAATTTCCTCATCGGTACCTAAATTTCCCTGTCAACAGAAGGGTCAGGCGGAGGTTCTGATATTATGTGGTTCTGTGATTTCTACAAATAGACCCTGCTGGATTCATGGTGATTTGACCTCAAGGCTGGGCTGGGACAGGACAATGGGAAGGCTCAGCTCCTGGGCTCAGGCCTGGGCCCAGGGGAGCCCTGCTGGACGGAGGCCAGCAGTCTTAGGGGCCAAATCGACCCACCACCGGGGCTGCTGCTCTCTGGGGAAGGGAATGTGTTTCTGAACCTGTCCTGGGGGGTCCAATGAACCCAGAGGAATGGAGGGCAGAACAAAAGTTTCCTGTGCTTGAAGACGGGGCTGCTGGTCCAGGTGTTTGAGCCAAGCTTCCATCCCAAAACGGAAACATGATTTTCTAGGTCCCGAAATCTTGACACAATAGCTGATATGCCTGATTTAGTGGCTTTAAAAGCACAGACTCTCTGCCCCTTAAACAGGCTCCTGACCAGCTGGCATTCACCATCCCTCATAGGATAACACTGAGTATGGAGGGTGGGACTGAAAGAAACTCTAAATTCTTTCTATGCTGGGAGGGACCTGCACACAGGGACCTGCCATACAGCAGAAGGTTCGGGCCCAACAAACTGGCCACTGCTCTAGATGCTACAGCTTCCCCTGCTCGTGAAAAAGCAAGCTTTCTGTCCTGTGTGTAAGCTACTGAAGCTTAAGTCAACTCACTTCTTTGGCGCTGGAACATGGAACTTGCGCTGAGCCATGCTTTTTTCTTCCAGTGTTTCATTTTGTCTCTGTAAGGCATTTAATTTGTCTCTAACAGAGGAGAGAGAAAAACAGTCTGTTTTTTTTAAAATAAAACACATAAATTGACTCATAACCCCCTCCTGGGACCTGGCCCAGAAGGAGCCTGTGTGTTCCTGGGACTCAGACATCACGGTGCTCATGACCACCATGACCCCTGAGTTGGGAATATGGGATGGAAACATGTGACATGGGTCCAGGAGCCAAACACGTCGAAGAGATGACTGAACACCTAGGGGCAGGCTGTGCGTCACCTCAGGAGAGAGACCCCGAACCATCTGAAAGTCAAGCTGGGAAACCCCGAGGGTTCTGGCCAGGTCAGCTCAGGACGTTGGGCACTCGGGTCAGACCCAGGGCTAGGCTAGCTCCTGAAGGTGCAGACCAACGATAGCTTTAGTGGTGGGAGGGGTCTGCCCTTGCTGAGTTAGACAGGCATCAGGTTAAAAAGGTCAGTTTAGCAAAGTCATCCCTCCGACCTGGACCCACTCCAATGTTGGGCTTCTGCTAACACTTCTAGTGAAGCAAACTCAAAGCCTTTTGGGAGCCAGACAGAGAAGATAAGGAGCAAAGCAGCCTTGAAGGACCTGAGGGAGGAGTGGGGGCTGCGGCGAGGCTGAGAGCTCGGTGCCACCTGGGACCTAACACAGGGCCTGCAAAGGAGCGCTGCTCTCCATGTGGTGGAGCTTCTGACTGCTTTTCCCAAAGGATCCAGAAGCCCCGGCTCTGAAGCAAAATCTTTTAATTTCTAAATGTGGGAAATCAGTTCACATTTTTAAAAACACACAAAGGAGCCTCTTAAACCTTGGGCTGCCAGAGGGCACCCCCGCTCCTGGGAGAGGGAGCCTGGCTTTCCTGAAGCAGAAGACATGGCATGCTTTCCTGTTGTCTGTCTAGGAGCCATGCATGCAGTGCTCGCTATACAGCGCCCCCCACTGGGCCACTGGCTCCTGTCCTGTTCCTGCGTTTCCTCACCCATGTGGCCTTGACAGCTCAGACCCCTGCTGTCCCTGCTTGAAAATGAGTCCTCGGCATCCAGAGAGCTGCTCAGGCTCCTTCAGTCAAGAAGGTGCCCAGGCCCCTCCTAATATGAGGGCTTTTCCGTGAGTTCACCACATAGTGAGCACCCGTGAGAAGTGATTGCTTGCAAACTACTGGGTCCCTGGCCACAGACCTGCTCTGCTCCCAGCACCCTCGGCTCGGCCTCTGTTCTTCTAGTCTGTGTTATTCTGTTCCCACAGCCGTCCCCCAGCCCCGCAAACTCATGGCCCAGCTATCCCAGGGCTGGGGATGACTCTGCTTGGAGCAGGCTCAGGAAGCCTGCCCACTCCCTGGCCTCCTGCAGACACTTTCAAATGCAAAACCCTCATCAGATCATCCCCAGGGTACCAGGTCCCAACTCTTCTAGTTTGCACCTGTCCAACCTCTGCTGGTAATTTTTAGCAGCTGCGTTATAGAGAGCCCACTTCAGGCTACAAACTCTCACTTCTACCCTAAAAGTACAGTGCGGTTTCCCATGTCAACCATCCTTAGTTTCCCATGTCAACCATCCTTGGTAGATGTTGAGCCCCCTGTAGATGAGCAGACGAATCCAGGAGAACAGTGAACAGCAGCATCACCCCAGGGAGCTGGTACAGTACCCAGTGGTCACTGTGGCCATGTCCCTCTGTCCCACACTGGCCAGCCATTCCCGATCACAAGGAAGGACAGTCCCAGCAGCACAGCACCGAGGGGTGAAGACCACCATGGACCCACAAGATGTGTCTCAGATGACGTGACTTCCAAACCAAAAGGATTCCAGCACCAAGGTTCTTCCTCCTGCTCTCATTTCTGGCAGCTTCCTAGGCCCTGTACACCAGCATCCCTTAATCACCCAATTCCCAGTGAATCCAAGTCATCAGAAGGGCATGGAAGCCTTCCATGGCTGAGCGCTGCCTCCTCCAGCTCCCCTCCTGCCACTCCCTGCAACTTCCCTGCACCCACAATATGCCAAGCCCCACCTTCACGTTCAGCCCCTATCCCCTTCCCCCCCCGCCTGCCCCGCACAGACTGGCTAGCCTTCTCCCCATCCGTGTCAGCAGCAGAACTCCAATTCCTACCAACATGCTTCCTTCTACCTCCATGGAGCTCCTCAACATCTGTGTGCACAGCTCTGCTCACATCCCATCACCCCTACTGGTTCCTGGAGACCAGGTAACTGGTTCTGTGCACTTTGCAGGGCCAGGCCTGTTGCCCAAGGCAATAACCACAGAAGGAGGACAGCCACTGTGCACCAACAACCCACTCTGCAACCCATTCAGGGAAAAACCGACACAGAAAGGGCTCAGCCTGTGATCTGAAGTCCTTCCCTAGGAATCTCTCTTTATCTCTGTTGTATTTTTCAAAGTGAACCTGATCCCAAAAGTACATTAAGAAGCGCCTGGCAGGGGGCTGTGTCTCTGAAAAGCCAACAAAGCCAACCACCCCTATTTGCAGAAATCTGGAACCATTCCAGAGAAAACGAGAAGGATGTGCTGGTAAGATGGTCTGTCCCCTTGCCTGGGACACCAATGCGCCCAGGGGGTTCTCTGCTGCCCAGAATGGCGCAGTCTAGTCACGGAGCTGTTGACAGGCGTCCGTCAGCCCACACCCCTCACACGTACTGCCGCTGCTCCTCCTGGTGCTGGTCCTTGTTCTCCACGTCCTCCTGGAGAAGCCTCTGGTTCTGCTCTTCCAAACTTTGGTTTTGGCTCTGCAGGTGACGGTTTTCTCCCTCCAAGTTGCCCTTGAGGTGGGAGAGCAGCTAAAACACAGATGGACAATGTCTCAAACACCACATGCTCCCCTGATTCCACTGCTGGGAATCTACTTCCAAAAGGAGAAAAAGGTCACATGCACAAAGATGGTCATTTTGGTATAATCTACGTCAGCTGGCATGACCAATACGGCCAGTGATATGGGGATGGCCAAGCCTTCTGCCACTGCACCATTCAATCAGGCAGCCACTGGCCACGTGTGGCAGCTGAGCACTGAAAATACAGCCAGTCTGAGCTGAGGTATAAGTGCAAAATATATAATAGGTTCTGAGGACTTAATAACAATTAAAATTAATGTAAAGTATCTCATTAATAAGCTGCTTGGTGTGTGTGGCTCAGTAGGTTGAGTGTCCCATTCACCAAGAAATCACCGGTGTAATTCCTGATCTGTGGCAAGAAGGCATACTCAGCCCCAGGGTGCCTTATGTGCCATACCAGCTCAGCCTGGTTCAGTGACCCTGAGAGGGGGTGGTGAAGGATTAAGAAAAGACAGCAAGATAATGAAAGCTGGGTCTCAGTGGGACGCTGCTCCTTTGACGTAGAGACAGTGCCAGCGCCCACAATCCATATCATTTTATAGCAGATGCCACGAGGCAAAGTAAGGGTGTGATCAAGATGTATACAACATTCTCGTGGGTTTCAGTCCTACTCAACTACATGCACCTGAACTCTATCACTCAGGCATGTGGGGCCACGTGTTCAGACCATAGGTTAAAGCTTACCACTCTAGCTGTTGGCTATAATGTGCTGGGAAGGCTCTGCCCTCCAAGCTGGGACCTGCACATGGCAATGAGAGGTCCGTGCCCTCTCATCAATCCAAGGCTTGAACCCATCCAAACACTGTAGCCACACCCCACACTGATCAAGGCACATGCCTGGGTTGCTGGCTCCATTCCCCAGTTGAGGGCATGCAGGAGGCAAATGATGGATGTTTCTCTCAAAAAATCAATTAAAAAACATATTATTTTTAAAAATCTCATCAATAAGCTTTTGGGGTTACATGTGATATTTTAGATATAAGGTTCAATAAAATAGACCCCTACATTAATCCCACCTGATTCCTTTTACTTTTTGAATGTGGCTACTAGAAAGCTGAGTGTTACATGTGGTGGCCTGCATTACATTCCTACTGGACATCTCTGCTCTAGGCAGGGTTGGCACGCTTTTCCGGTAAAGAGCGAGGTACTAAATACGTTAGGCTTTCCAGGCCGACAGTGGTCTCTGTTGCAACTGTTCAACCCTGTTATTACAGCAGGAAAGGAGCCAGAGAAACAATGCACACACATGGGTGTGTCTGTGTTTAAAAAACAAACCAAAAATCTTAACTCATGGACACCAACATTTAAATTTCATGTCACTTTCACTTGCCCCCAAATATTATCCTGCTTTTGATTTTCCCCAGCCATTAAAAACTGTGAAAGCTACTCTTGGTTCTCAGCCATACACAAACAGGCGTGAAGCTGGACCTGAATTTTGGGCTGAGGCTGGCCAGCTCCTGCTCTAGAATATCATCGCGTTTGGTGTAGCAGGAAGTCCCAAGCTTTGGCTTCAGACAAACAGGGTTCCAGCCTGCTACTTCAGAGGGACAAGGATGGGAACCCCAGCTCACAAGATCATTGCCAGAATTAAATGAGATGACACAGAGAGCAGAGTGCTCAGCCGAGAGGACGGAGATACAATGGTACTTGGCTGTTTCCATGCACCGCCCCGACCCTGCAAAAAGCAAAGATCAGGTGAAAGGTGTTCTGTAGCACACCCCTGCCAGTCATGGTGTTCATCCCAGTCAACTGCCTCTGGCTTCCTCTCTGCCTCTGTGTGACATTCACACACACCTTTTGAGCAGAGATGCCAATGAGGACCCATTCCCACCTGGTGGAGCCCAAGGCATCAGCCCAGGGAACAGGCCCACCCAGGGTCCTGGGGCCTCCAGCTCTGGCCTCACCTGGCAGTGGTTGCCCAGCTCGGTCAGCGAGATGTCCCTGCTCTGGAGCTCCTCCCTCAGCCAGTTGCACTGGTCCTGCCAGCAGTTCACCTCCAGCTGGGTGTCATTCAGGGAGGTCTGAAGCTTCTTGCTGTGCACCTGCAGCTCCTCCTGCTGCCCCTTCAGCCCCTTATACCGGGCCTGCCAGCGGTTCTTCTCCAGCTGCATTTCATTAAGGGAGGTTTGCAGCTCCTTGTTGTAGCTCTGCAGCTCTTCCTGCTCCTCCCTCAGCCAGTTGCACTGGGCCTGCCAGCAGTTCAACTCCAGCTGTCTGTCCTTCAGGGACGTTTGCAGCTCCTTGTTGTGTGTGAGCAGCTCCTTGACGTGGGTCTTCAGCTGCTTGGCGTCGGTCTGCATGTCCATGGTGAGTGTGTACATCTCCTCTTGCTCCTGCTTCAGCCCCTCGTACCGGGCCTGCCAGTAGTGCACATCCAGCTGGGTGTCGTTCAGAGATGTCTGAAGCTTCTTGCTGTGCATCTGCAGCTCTTCCTGCTGCCCCTTCAGCCCCTTATACCGGGCCTGCCAGCGGTTCTTCTCCAGCTGCATTTCATTAAGGGAGGTCTGCAGCTCGTTGTTGTAGATCTGCAGCTCTTCCTGCTCCTTCCTCAGCCAGTCGCACTGGGCCTGCCAGCAGTTCACCTGCAGCTGGGTGTCACTCAGGGAGGTCTGCAGCTTCTTGCTGTGCATCTGCAGCTCCTCCTGCTGCCCCTTCAGCCCCTTATACCGGGCCTGCCAGCGGTTCTTCTCCAGCTGCATTTCATTAAGGGAGGTCTGCAGCTCGTTGTTGTAGATCTGCAGCTCTTCCTGCTCCTTCCTCAGCCAATCGCACTGGGCCTGCCAGCAGTTCACCTGCAGCTGGGTGTCACTCAGGGAGGTCTGCAGCTTCTTGCTGTGCGTCTGCAGTTCCTCCTGCTCCCTCTTCAGCTGCTGGTGCAGGGAATTGGCCCTGGGGGTGGAGAGACACAGGGCCAAGGGCTGAGGCACACTCCCAGGCTCTGTCCCAGTTGTAAAACCTTAATCAAAACAGCAACCTCTCTGGCCCTCAGTTTTTTCATGTGTTAATGAAGGATTGAACAAAATCAGCGATTTTCAAACTGTGTTCATTGGGGTTCTAGGAGGCTACCCCAGCTGCCCCACTGCGGGCTGGGAGAGACAGGACAGGCAGGCTTGGACACCACTGCAACAGAGCATCCCTGCAAAAGTCCTTTCTATGTGAGGCTTTGGCACATCTGCCTACTTAGAAAAAGAGTTCTTTCACTGAATCAGAACATTTCTGCTCTAAGACTCTATGTCTATATCCAGCTCTTCTCCAAGCCCCTTTCTAATTTCAACTACTGAGATAAATAAAATAGGAGATTCTGGAGTGTTACCTAAATTCACTGAAATTATCATCATCATCATCATTACCCGACTGGGATTCCTGGGGAAGATTTATACGAAAAAGCTCATATGACCAGAGGCTCATGGACTCAATTTGAACACAGGTGTGTGAAATTTGGCCCACACAGCTTTTTAAAAATTTTTAACATTTACTTATTTTATTCTATTTTATTTCATTTTAAAGTGTGTATGGTTTTATTAATTGAAGACTCTCCAATAAAGTCAACTAAAAAAATAAAATAACATAAAGAAAGGAAACAGAACAAGAAAAAAAGATTCTCTGTTGTAGTGCTGTAAGTACTTGCGGTTTAGGTTTAAGGGTCAACTGGCCTCAGACATGTTTCCAGGTCCTCCCAGTCAGCAGTTCTAAACCTGTGGGTCACAACCCTTTCACAGGGGTTGCATAAGACCATCGGAAACATACATATAGAATGTCCCAAAATTCACGCAAGATTCGCAATTGAATTGAGTTGCAAATCTTGCGTGAATTTTGGGACACCCTATATAATTACATATTGTTTTTGTGATTAATTACTATGCTTTAAATATGTCCAATTTGTAACAATTAAATTGTGGTCACCACAATATGAGGAACTGTATTAAAGGATCACGGCATTAAGAAGGTTGAGAACCACTGCTCCTGGTCCTCTGTCCTTCCCAAACAAAGCAGATTTTTTTGAAAAACAAACAAAACAAAAAAATAATTATTGTATCAGCATTCCAAAATTTTAAGTTTCCCATCAACATTCAGATATCTTCTTTTCAGAAAAAAAAAAAAAAGCATAAAGAAGGGTGACCTAGCAGCCTGGCCTGCCTCCCAACTGACAGCCTCTAGCTGGGTGTATTCTCCACCAGGGCCTGGTCTATCACTGACTCTCCTTCCCCACCTGCTGGACCTGCCCGGCCACTGCAGGCAGCTGAGTTTACAGCCCCACAGCACATGTTAAATCAGGGCTGTGGGAAGGAAGGCTTCATGTGGTCACGCCTCTGGGTTGAGGCAAGACCTGGATTCAAATCCTGCCTGTGACTAGGAACATTGACCTTGAACAAGTTGTTTAATCTCCCTGAGCCTGTTTTCTCCTCTGTTGCTGTGGTTTTTTTAAAGGATAACAATAGCTCAGTCAATTCTAATGATTCGCAGTATAATGTTCTACCCAAACACGTGAACCCTGAATTAGTGAGTACTGAAACTGTTCCCACCGGTGCCTGGGAGTCTCTGGTAACATTCTGTCAGCTGATCAAGACATAAAGACGCTCCGTGTAATACACTCAGAGCCAACAGCACCATACCTGGGCCCGAATGACCCTTGTGTGCCACTCGTATATTCCCCGTGAGGCCCAGAGCAGCCTTGCACTTGGGAACACTAGACAGCACTTCAGCACTCCATTTGGGGGCCATTTCAAACAGTGAAATCACCCTCAAAGCCCACAAAATAGAACACCATGGCACTCAATGGCCCACAAAGAGGACGCTGGTAGGTGACAGCTGAAACAAGGCCGGGGTCAAAGACTTTTACAACCTCAGCTGCAAATGTGCACATCCGGCGACTCCAGTATCTCCCACTCTGGGCACGTCCATGACAGGCCACGGGCACTGATTTGGGGGTCACCGGTACATTTCAGCCAGGAGGTGAATTCACAAATGGGAATGCGTGAATGCTGAGGACCGAGCCTCCCTCCCTCACGGGATCACTGGTGTTAGAGGATGCAGGTGCCCCTGCCCAACAGTAATCAGCATCATAACTGTGGGAGGGGAGGTTGTCCAAACCTAGACAATGCCCCATCCCAGCTGCCGAGTCCTTCCTTCCAGCCACCAGCTGGAGTTCCCTTAACCTTGTTACCACCAGCTGCTTCCAGGGCAGGGTTGGTAAAAATGCAGCATCACCAGGGGTCTCACTTGAGCTCAGCTCAGCGGGTGCTGAGTGAGTGGGTCTGACTGACATCCCAGCAGAGGCGCTGCAGGGGGCCTGGCGGTTACCTGTCCAGCTCTCCCTGCAGCCTCTGGTTCTCCTCGGTGGCCATGGCGCTCGTCCTCTGCTCCTGCTGCAGAGCCTCCTGCTCTGTGGTCAAGAGCGTCCCCAGCTGCTCCAGCGCCGCCTTATGTTGGAGCTGGTCCTTGTATCTGTTGATGGGAAACACACCCGCTAGGAAAGGACACCCCAGACCTCAAAGCCTGGGTGAGCAGCTTCTCTCTGCAGAGCTGAGGGAGAGGGGGATGGGCAGGGGACAGGGTTGGACAAGGAGAGGGACAGACACTGAGCCAGCTCTGGGGGTCTCCTCCAGCCGGGAGCCAAGTCCCCCTCCTCCCACCTGACATGTCTCCATGGCCCCTTCCAGACCCTGTCAAAGCAGCCTCCCTCCTACATCCCACTGGGAACAAAACCACTGTCCTCTGGACTCCACGACTTTGTCAAAGAAACCACTGCACATACAGCGAATTCCACCGCCCATAACAGCTGATCCCCCTCACCAGGCCCTGGGTGAGCCCTCCGCCCCAGCTCAGGAACACAACTCTTCCTGCTCTGAGCCAGGCAGGATGGGGGGCAGAGGCTTGCCTGGTGGGGCCCAAGCAGTCACCAGGGGCAGCTGCACACCCTGCTCCTCAAGGCACCCCCAGTCCAGCCCTTGCCCTCGCTCTCCCACAGCCTCCCCTCAGCTCGGGCTTTTATTTCTTTCCTGTCTCAGTCTGCAGAGGGTCCCGCACAGCCTCTCTGGAGGGCAGCAGAGCACAAGAGGGAGCCCCTGACCAGCCCCAGGCTGCTCCTCCTCCTGCAGGAACCTTCCTTGTTCAGGGTGACTCGGGGGGGCCCCCCAGGTCCAAGGTGGAGACTGAGCCATCACCTTTCAATCTTCCCCAGGCAGGCAAATGCCTTTCCAGACCCACTTCCTGAGGTGTCCACACCCAGAGACAGGCTGACAGAGACCACCCAGGTTCCATGGTTTCAGCCCCTGCCCTCAGCCCTCCATCCCCGGCCCTCCTCCCCCGACCCCATATCAGCTGTATTTGTACCCTCTGTCTGGAGCCAAGACCTGTGGGGACTCAAACTCAGACAACTGCTCGAGTGGCTGTTGGAAGACAAACGTTCCTTCCTGTGGCCTTTAGCCATGGGTGGAGACTGCCAGGACGGGACATGGGACGTGGAAGGTGGGGATGAAGGCTCTGCTGGGCTTTCAGGGCGGCGATCTTTCTCATCCAGGTTTGAGAAACAGGGCTAAGGACCATTAGGGTCCCCACCTCCTGCTTCCCTGTTGTGTCTTGGAAAAGCACAGGATCAAGCATATCGCAACCATTAGTAAGGACCCTCCGGCAGGGCAGAAACTGGGAGTCCTACTCCCCACTGAATCCTGGGTACGAGGCTGGACACCCAGTACATGTGCACCAGGGGAACGAAGGAGCGAGTGTCCCAGTCAAGTGTCAGGTGAATACAGAGCCCCCGGCCTGTGTTCCAGGCACCTCCACCTCCAACTTGCAGCCATGCTGCAGACACACCAAGGGCCTCCAGCTATCTGTCCAACCAGCAAAAACCACTGAATCACACAGTAGGTCCATCAAGCAAGGAGTCACAGGCCGAACAATGAACTCCTCCCTCAGAGCAGTCAAATGCCACCTGGACAAACCTTCCCATGTGAACAGACATAAGAATATATCCACACGGTTATCATAGGGCATTGAGGGTAAGGCCCGCAGCACCTGGTGCGGGGTGGGCACCACGGGAGGCTCCCATCAGTAGTCAGCTGGGTGCATTCCCACCACGTTAGACAGCACCAGGCGCCCAGTGGGTGCTCACTAAGCGTCTCGTGAACACAGGACAGGTGCGGAGGAGGCAGTGAGGGAGATGCCAAGAGGCAGAAGATACTCATTCTGGTGGGAAGAAACGAGAGTCTGATAGGAGCAGACGGCCCGGCACCCCCGAAGGATGGGAATCTGGGTGGAGAAAGGGGTGGAAGGCTCTGCAGAGAGTCCACAGGCAGCACTGGGTGAGTGCATAAATGAACGTCATTGCCCCCAAGTTCATGCAGCAACAGGAGCCCTCCACAGGCTCTGCAGGCTCAGCGCCCTCCCTGGTCCCTGTGATGCCAAATCCCAGCACCTCAGCTGTTCCCAGGAAAGCCCCAGCCTTTGCCTAGCATCTTGCTGAGGCAGAGGCAAGGGAAGACCTCAGCAGGGACAACTCACAAGCACAGAAGGTGGACAGCTCCCTCCTGTGCTGCTCCCTCCTGTGCTGCTCCAAGTGTGGGATTGCATCTCTCCAGCCGCCCCCCCCCCCCCCCGCACCTTGGAGTTCTCCGTACATCTCACTTCCCCCAGGCTCTGGGTCCCGCTTCACCTGCCAGGGCCACTGAATCAGGGATCTGTTGGCCAGGAGCTCAGCCGAAGTTGGCTGACTATATGCACACAAAGCCCTGATTTTGCAAAAGCACAAAGTTAAGATTTATGCATTTAAGGTACATCAATTTTACCTTTAAAAAGGTATATGGAGAGTCATAGGTAAAGGTGACAGGAGAATGGCCGAGTATTGGTAATGCTGCTGCAGGTGAGGGGAACACAGGATTTTCACTATACTATTGTGTACACGTCCATATATTCAAAAGTTTCCAAAATTAAAAGTAAAAAAAGAAAATCAGAAGCCCAGACTTAGAGATTTGGACAGGGAAAAGGCCTGGGGAGCTCGGTGAGGCACGCCCCTGAACATCGGCAGCTGTGGTGACTTCCCCTCCTTGTCCTTGGTTTGGAGAGAAAAGGAAAAGGGGGTAGGAATGCCCAGGGGAGCTGGGACGCCAATGCTGACACCTGGTTTCCCTGAGCCTGGATTAGTGGGCACACCCTTCTCCCCTGGGGGACCCTCCTGCCCCTCAGTCTCCAGCCGCACCAACTCCACATCGTTGAGGGAGATGGTGGATTTACTTCTCTTCACTGTGAAGCAGCGGGACAGAGGAAACATGAGGGACCAGAGTGAAGGGGGGACAGGAGCCCGGGGAGCCCGTCAGTCACCCCCAGCCGCAGGCACCCACCTGTCACTGAGAGCCTTGCTCTCCAGTTCCAGGGTCCGACACAGCAGTGTCTTATGGCGGCGGTCCTTGTCCAGAAGGGCCGTGTGCTCCTTAGTCGGGTGCTCGTGGAGTGCGCCTAGGCTCGCGTGTTCCTGCTGCAGGGCCTGGTGGGCTGCCACCAGCTGCTGGTGCTGGAGCTCAGTGTCCTGCTCTGTGAGCGCAGTGTGCGAGGCGCTCTGGGAGCTCAGAGTGGAATTTTCCACCTGCTGGAGGGAGAAGGAAATGACACCTCATCAGGTGCAGGCCCAGGGGGACCACAGACTCTGGATCCCCAGGTCCCCACACGCAGTGAGGGACCAACAGCGGGTCAAGTGCAGACACCAAAATAGCAGGACCCTCAGGAGAGGCAACACCAAGCCGAGCTGAGGACAATTCTACTTGCACTCAAGGAACCGCTCTGGGAAGGCCCACGGCAGAAACGGACTGTCCCATGGGCCTAAGCTTAGTCCTGGGCCCCTCCCTGCACATGTGACCTTTCTTGGCAATTTTTGCCCTTTCTCTGGATAACCTCCTTGGGTACCCTCTCTGAATACTTTGAAAAGTGCATGGAAATTCAGTAAGGACACAGAGAACCTGAACAGCACTACCAACCCATTTCACCAATATTTACACAACACCCATCCAACCGCATACAAAGCACCAGAGAGTTGACCGGGGAGGAACCGTCCTGACTCATTCTGAGGCCAGAATTACCCTGGTGTCCAGCTGCTTGTCCCGCTCCAGACCCTCAGGCTTCAGGGTGTCCAGAGACGTCTGCAGCCTCTGGTTCTCCAGCAACAGGTCCTGGCTTTCCCACTCGAGGGCGTGGACCCTCTCAGGGGCCGTCGTCAGGGCGCTGACCTCCATGGCCAGCTTCTCGATCTCCTCCTGCAGCCGATGCAGCTCCTGCTCCAGCTCCTGTGCCCGCACCACGTGCTCCTTCACCCGCACCTTCATGTGCTCCAGCTCCTGTGCCTGCGCCGCCTGCGCCTTCACCTGCTCCAGGTCCCGGCACAGCTGCCGCCGCTCCCACTCCATCATGGTCACTTTCCTTTTGGTGTCCGTCACCGTCTGGAGGAGGACTTTTTGCTCAGTCTTCCTGCCCTTCATGCGGGCCTTGCTGCTGGTCTGTGAACTATCCCGCAGTGAATGCACCAGTTTTTTCAGATCCTTGAACTGCAGGAAAACACAAGGAAACGACACAGGCATGATTTCGGTCCAAACTGGAGGCCCAAAGTGTAGGCCTGGAATGTCCATCTCATCATGGACCCAAAGGACGTCCTAACGTTTCCCAAAGGCCTGATATGGACACAAGGTGAAGGGCATGGAGATCCCCACCCAGACAGTTCAAGTCTAAACACTTTCACAGAAGCCAGATGACTTAGAAACAGAAACCGCATCTTCTCTTAAAACAATGAAAGTGATTTTTTTGGTGCTTTTTACCCTGGTCCACAGTGGTTCAAGAGCTGACCGCCCACCCCTGTGGCCACTCCTCACACCACTCTCCCCTGCAGACATTGCACATGATCTTCCCTCTGCTGTGAATGCTCACCTGCCTCCACCCCCAGCCTCCAGCTTCTCTGGCTCCTTCTCATCATCCAGGGCTCAGTGTGATTGACAGCTCCTCAGGGAAGCCCTGCACCAGGATTCTAAATGTCCTGCACCTAATAAGACTCTCCCTGGACCCTCGTATATTCCCTCAATAGCACACATCTCAAGTTACCTGGCTTGTCACCTGTCATTCCACCTCCTAGACTGGAAGCCATATTGGGGGAGGGTGGATGCATGCCTCTTAAGTCTACACAGCACCACCCCAAGCCCCTTTCCTGCAATACTAGAGAGGCTAAATACTCAAGTACGTTATACCCAGCCTCCCTTGCAGCTAGGGTTAATCATGTGTCCGGCATGGCCAATGAGATGTACACAGAGGATCCCGGGAGGCCTTCCCTCTGTCTCTTCACCCTCCACATTCTTCCTGCCCACTTCTTGGCCAGGTACAACAGGCACGGCCAAGACTGGCAGAGCAGGAAGAGAGAAGCCTGGTTTCTGGGTGGTGTCCCTGAGCCGCTGCCCCAGCACTGGGCTGCCTACCCTGGGACTTCCTGTAGTGTGAGGCAGATCAACCCTGGAGGTTCTCCAGAGCTCTGAGCATGAAGCTGGACATTTGAAGGGGGATCTTTGTCCTGTGGGCTGTCCCATGTGCTGCAGGACATTTAGCAGCATCCTGGCCTCACCCACCACAGCCAGGAGCACAGCCAGGAGCACCTCCACTCTCCTCCCCCAAGTCATGACAATCATAAACAAGATGTCCAGTGCTGCCCAGCCAGTATGGGTCAATGATTGAGCATCATCAACCTATGAACCAGGAGGTCACGGTTCGATTACCGGTAAGGGCACATGTTTACTTTGCTGGTTGGATCCCAGTAGGTGGCATGCAGGAGGCAGCTGATCAATGATTCTCTCTCATCATTGATGTTTTTATCCCTCTCTCCTTCTCCCTTTCCCTCTGAAATAAATAAAAAATAGACTGAACAAACAAAAAGATTGCCAGTGTCCCTAGGAAGCAATATCTGTCCCCGTGCCCCTGCTGTGGCTGGAATTGCTGGTGTGAGCTTCAGCTGTGGGCAGAAACTGGTAACCCAGGAATCACTGCTGGATTCCCAGGACATCCTATGATCCTGGACTCACACTCTTGCAGGCCGGGGAGCCAGGGGAGGCATGGCGCTGGAGGGCCTACCTCCTGGGCTTTCTCAGCCTTCAGGGTCTTATTGTCACGGAGCAGCTGTTCTCTCTCCTCCACCAGCTCCTCACAGAGAGTCTCCAGATCCTGGCTGGTCTGCTTTTCTCTTTCCATCTGGACTCGCAAGTCTTCAATCTGTGGAACCAAAGACCGACCCCATGCAAATGTCCGTTTCAGGGAGTGAACTGTGTTTTAAAGCAAACACAAAACCTGTCATCTCCACGGAACACTTTATCAGGCCTTTTCTCAAGGGGAAACCTTCCATCCCACTTCTCGGGGTAGTACTTCAGCCAATGCCAAGACTGCAGAGCAGGAAGGGAGAAGCCAGGCACCTGGGTGGCATCCCTGAGCCACTGCCCAGGTCAGGCCTAGTTGTGCAGTGAGCTCCCCACACCCTGACCATCACCTCTCAGCCATGGTGTGCACGTCCAGCTCATGGTAGAGAAAAAGGCCATGGACACCAATAGGTCAGCTTTCCTCCCAGCTTTCCACTGCTCACTCTCAATGCTTACATCTTAGGTCGTGTCCACTACTGTCCTGAGGGTCAGGCCACATTCCTGGGGCCATCAGCCACCACTGGATGTCCTACCGGGACTTCACCCAGTTGGTGACATTCCTATTCATCCATCTGCTTTGAGGGGTCCTCTGCCATGTCTCTCCCTCCTCTCCCCTCCAAGTAAATGGACCACCAAGGCCTGTGCTCGTTCCCCATTCGGCTCCCCCTCCACACCCCACTGCTGCCCAGGCCAGACCCCCTCTGTCCTTCCTGGACGATGCCCAATCAGCGGCCCGTCACGGAGCTCTTCTGCGGACCCACCGGTGCCCACTCCCTCAACATGAACTGCCTGGACCCGCAGGTCTCACACTCTGTGCCTGACACCTGAACACCGTGATGGATGCAGATTCAGACTCAGGGTGGGCCCTGAGGTGCGACTCCCAGGCGAGGCTCGTGCTGCTGTCCCTTCCCACTGACAGCAAACTCATGACCACCTGTGAGGGGAAGAGTGTGGCTCCCTGCTAACAATGTGACCACGAGTGCATTTCCGTAACTGACAGGGCCAGCAAGCAGCAGGCATGGGCGCCAGCTTCTGTCAGGGTGACGTGCTCATCTCACACCTGGGAGGTGGCAAGTGCAACAAGAGCTGACCCCTCCTGAGAGTGCCAGGCCCCTCCCACCCTCAGAGCTTCTGACATGGTCAGTCTGGGCAGGGGCCCAAGAGCCTGCATTTGGACTTGTGACCCTGATGCTGGTTTGGGTTGACGGCTCTAAAACTAAAACAGAGGAGCCCCACAATCCAGATCAGGTGGCTCTCAGAGCTTTTAAACACCCCAGACCTCAGGCCACCAACTAGAACCTCTCAGGGCAGGACCTTCAGACACCCAGTGACCCCGTGGGCAGCAGGTCCAAGAGCCAGCTCCATTCAACTGGCTGGGAGGGGCCTGGAACAGGCAGGTTTACAAATTACCAGAAGGATCTCTGCTCTAATGCCAGCTCTGCCTACTTCTCGTGCGAGAGGCCGCCCTGCCTTTATCTCACAGGTCTGGGCACAGCCTCCAGACTCCTCGGAAGCAGCAGGCAGGCAGCTTCTTCCCCATGAGGGGGAGGGTCAGGCACAGTGGGGCTCATATCCGTGCCCTCATAGCACCCTGTGGGCACACCCAGCCCCCTGCCCCAACATGGGGACTGGGCAGCCCCACCAGCCAGGGCCAACAGCAAAAGGCGCTGCAAGGTGCCACCTGTTTGAGTCTTTCTCACAAGTGAGAACATCTTTCTTCTCCTTCCTTATCGCTGTCCCACTTCCTAGCACCAGGTCTGAGCTCAGCAGGAAGCAGGCATCTGCCCTGATAGCCGTGCCTGCTCTGGAGCTGGCCCTGAGGAGGAAGGCCCTGCACAGCTGTCACTCACCCTCATTCAGAGAAGGGCACCGGCCCAGGGAGTCCAGTGATCTGCCCAGAGTCCCACAGTGAGGATGCGGCAGCGCCGAACGCATGGTAGTGGGCCGACCCCAGGCCTGCTCTCTCAGACAAGATCTGGGGTGTGTCCCCCCGCCAACCTCCTGCCTTGTTCACCCCTCCCCGTCTTACTGTTAATCCTTCTCCCCTGCCGCTCCGTCTGTCCCAGTGAAAGGAATGTTATGTCCAACCTTTGCATATCTGGCATGGCTGCTTCTGGTCTGAAGATGTGACTGCCTCATGTCCCCCCCTCCCCCTGGCCAGACATCCCATCTTTCTCTGCTCCTTTTTGCTGTGGAACTGGAACTCTCACTTCTGTCTGTCCCTGAAGGCCATCCCTTCCCCTAGGGCAACGGTTCTCAACCTGTGGGTCTCAAACAATGAAAATACATCCTGCATATCAGATATTTACATTACGATTCATAACAGTAGCAAAATTACAGTTATGAAGTAGCAACGAAAATAATTTTATGATCGGGGGTCACCACAACACAAGGTACTGTATTAAAGGGTCGCGGCATTAGGAAGGTTGAGAACCACTCTGAGAGATCGCTGGGCTGAGATGGGTTTCCTGTCTTCCTCAAAGCACCAGGCTTGGGCCGCGGACTCCTGTGGGGAGGCTCCAGGTCCCCAGAGCACGCGGGTGCCAGGGGCCTGCCCATCAGCCCCTGTCCTGCACTTTTGTGCCCACGATAGGCCCCAAAGGGCTGCCCCTCTTCCTAAGAGGAATGAACTTTGAGGATGTCAGTGCAAAGTGAGGGTGGGGGGCACACCCTCTCTAAGGTCCACAGAAGGGTCGTGAGTTACAGGGAAGGACGTGAACTTCGGGAACTAAGGTTTATACAGACCGAAGGGAGCCTACAGCCTGGGAGACACTGGGTGGTGGGATAGCTGAGCTGGCACCGGGGGGCCTGGGACTCTGGGCCACCTGTCCTGGCTGACCCTTGTCTCTCCTTCTCAGACACCTCCCAGAGGGCCATGTTGTCTGGACGTGTCCAAGGCTGGGCCTGTCCTGGCTCCAGGGAGGTCAATGTCAGGCCATGTCCCCTGTGGCTTTTAGCTGATGGCCCAGATGCACCATCAATCAAACATGAGGGAGGACCCATGATGCAGCCAGGCCTCAAGCTGGCAGAGCAGGACAGGGAGGAGAGCAGAAGGGCCGCCTTCGCAGGGCTCCTGGCAGCAGACAAAGGAGAGTGCTGGACTGCAAACTGCAGCCCCTTCCCCCACTAGGGGCTCAGAGCCAAGACAGGTCTCTGAGGGATGTGGCAGGACTGCCCAGGAGTCCTACAGGGAACTGATCAGGAGAAGAAGCAGGGGATGGGACCCGAGAGACAGGGCTAAGGAGTCATGTGGGAAGGCGGCAGCCACCACCTGTCCTGTGTGTGTGGAGGAGGGACTGGAGTGGACCCCAAGGACAGAAGTGTCAGGGGTCATCTCTCATCCCTGCCGGGAGCTGGGCCAGAGGCTACAGCACAGGCCTCTGCAGCTCACCCCTGGGGACCCGCCCCGTTGGAGGTTCTCATCTTTCTAAAGGTCAAGCCTTTTTATCTCAGCCGAGGTCGGGCTGCCATTTACAGAGACATTCACTGTGCCCGGCCCACGTGAATCTAAAACCCAGACTGTCCGGTGGCTTTCCCTGAGCTGCGCTGCACAGAGAGACACGGCATGAGGAGGGGCTTCCTCCCGGCCCCCAGGGAGAGGACACACTGCTTGGCAGCTGCTCTGCTGCGAGGCGCACTGAGCCTCAAAGGACGAGAAGTGTCAGTCACTGAACCTTGGACGTCCCATGAGAGGCCTGGAGAAACCACTGCACAGGAGGAGGGGCGGTCCCAAGCCTCACCCAGAGATGAAGTTCCAGCAGAGCCGTGACCAGTGGGACCCAGGTCTCTGGTCTGCAGCCCACGTCCCTGCCATCGCCGGGGCAGCCTCAGCAAATGACGCTGGCAGGACCCCTGGGCCGGACGGTACAGACACCCAGACACCTGAAAGCACCAGTCCTGCCAGGGGGTCAGCAAGCAGGAGTGCCCTTGCGCCTCCCTCATCCGGAATCCCGGCACCCGTCACGGTGTGCTCAGAGCCCACGACGCAGCTGTGTCACCCGTGGTGGCTACATGGACTGAGGCCCTCTGACCCAGAATGACCTGCTCAGGGAGGCCGTCGCTAGCCTCTCAGGGCCCTTCTTGTCATGTGAATGGGGTCCTGGTAACTGTAGGATGAACCTGGCTGGTGAGCCTGCCTGTCCTCCCAGATGTCTCTTCTACTGTGCTACTGGGAAGACCTGGTTTGTCCAGAAAGGCAATGCCGTCCAGCCATCTCTTCTTCCTCATGCCCTCGACCGAAAGGAGAGAGTGAGCACTGCCTCCTGTCACCAGCAGCCATGCCCTGAAACGGCCCAGCCACGGTCTCCACACGGGCCGAGTCTTCCATAGCTGCTTCTCTCCCGGGCCCGCTCGGTGGTTTCGAAGAGGGCGCTGCTCTCCTTCCATGAGGCACTTACAGGCTGGACCCTTTGCCTGCACTAACTCACACCATCCTCACCACACCTACTGGTGGGTGCATCATTAACCCCATTTCACAGATGAAGGCAGCGAGGCCCACAGAGGTCCATCGTGTGTGGTCTCACTGCTGCAGGGACTCCTCCTGCTGCTCCTGACGCCTCTCCAGGAGGCCTCCTGTCCCCCTACCAAAACGGTGGCTGCACGGGACTCGGCCTTTCTCCAGCTGCGCATGCTCATGGACACCTGGGTGCTCCCCCTGGCCACTTACATGCCCGTATGTTCTGGACACCACCCACGGGTACCTGCTTTCTGAGCTGCTGGTTCTCCTCTTCCAGCTCCTGGCGCTGGAGGCTGCTCTCCTGCAGGGCCAGGGAGGCGTCCCGCAGCCCCTGGATGGTGCCCTGGAGGCTCTGCTTCTCCTGGTCCAGCTTCAGGAAGCAGCTGGAGGCTGAAGAGCAAAGTGGAGTCAGAGCCCATATTCCAGGGGCCTCAGCTTCTGCTCTCTGCCACCGGCCCTGAGATGGCCATCACCCTGAGCCCTAGGCTTGAGGGTCTGGGATGGTCAGCTGGGTGCCCTCCCTTTTTCCCAGGGTGCTGTTGCTGACTGCACCTGAGGGTTCCTCGGGCGGTTATGGCCCCTCTGCTGGCTCAGCTGGGTTTGTCAGGGGAGCAAGCAGAGCTTAAGAGTAAAGCAGGTGATGGTAGAGAGAAGGCAATGCAAACGTTCAAGATGATGGAACTGCTGGCACCACTTTCTGCCAAGTTTTAACCTGACCGTCAAGCCAAGGATTTCAGAGACTAACGGAGATGGCAGAGTGCGCTCTCTGTGCCAGCCTCAGAGTGGTGTGAATGCAGGTGGCTCAGCCGAGGGTGTAGGGGAACACGATCACTGACCGCATGTCTGTGGGTGGAAGAGGCTATGGGGCACATATGCCCAGTACTCGCCATCTCTGGGTAAGTTCCTTCAGTCAGAGATTTCATTTTATACTTTCACAAATGCATTGAAAGAGAATGAGACAGTATATCCAAACTGCTTTAAAAATTCTAAGCGAGATGAAAACATAAGGTAAAGCCAGAAAAAGGCAATGTCCTCCTTTGCTTTTAAACAGCTTCAATGCGGAACAGAAAGGGAGCACAGACCTGAGAAGAATGGGAGTTCGAGGCCCCTCCCTGCCGCCAGCAGGTGCGTGACTTTGGGAAAGTCCCGGGGCTTGTTCAGGAGGAAAACATGACTGTCTGAGGGCTCAGGGTTGTTCCCTCACCTGTCCCTCCAGGCCATACACTCAGCTCTGGGAGCCTTATCGCACTGTACTGCTAGTAGGGCTGCTCACGAGCACCCCAAGAAGCAGAGCAGTGGATAAGACAAGGGTGAGAAGAACAGCCATCCTTTGTTGCCGCCCCGTGGGCCAGGCACAGCCTAACGCTTCACTGTCTCCTCTCACAAGATACCCATAGCAATCCTGTGAGGCAGCTTCATCACCCCCATTTTTCAGATAAGTAAACTGAGGTGCAGAAGAGGTCACTTGGCTAACAAGTAGAGGAGCCAGGACTTTAAACCAGGCCTTTCTGACTCAAGAAGCCACCACCCCAACCACAAAAAGTACGTTCATGCTTTGTTCGTGAGCTGCCAGCTAAGCAGTAGGAGTTGGGAACATGAAGAAGAAGTCAGTCATCGACCTGAAAGGGCTCACAAGCTACACTGAGCATCTGAATCAGGGAGGCTTTCCAACCCCATCAGCCACCCTGGTTGCTAACAGAAGCACATTTGGTCTGAGCCAGTCCCTGCCAGTGGCACCACTTCTGTGTCCCACCAGGGGGCAGTGTGCTGCCCAGGAACCTCAACTCCCAGAGCCTGGGTTCCCAGGAGTGGGGAGACACCAAACCACAGAAAGAACTAACTTCTCACACAGACTCATAGTTCAATGAACTGATTTTAGGTTTGGAGCAGATGGGACGCCTTGAAGAGGGGAATACCCAGCTGCTTTCAACAGCCTTTCCATGACACTGAGGAATGTTGCTCAGAATTTAAAAGAAGCCCCTCCCCAAACCAGCCTAAGGCCCTCCTGGCTCAGCAGAGCTCTAAGCAAACCCTAACCTGCACTCTCAGGTGCACGTGTGCTATTATTGGACACAGGAACTGGCTTGTTGTTTGCTGGGTGCTGAGGCTCCTACTGTACGACCGGCCACCACACCCACCTTCCCTGGCCAACCCCTCATCTCCTCTGGGGGCTGGGAGGGGGCAACACCAGAGGGAGAGGAAGAGGCCTGGGTCCCCTGAACAGCAGCCACTGAGCAGCCCCTGCCCAGGAAGACGGAGAGCAGACTACACCCATCTGTCCGATTATGAAATCAAAGGAGGAATCCATGCCCCGGGTACAACTATAATGGAGGTGAGTGACCACTGGGGACGTCTCCTGCATCCAGAGCTTCCAATCCTCCACTGATAGATCTAAGACACCCTCTGGGCATCAGCGTGCTGTCACCTGGAATCTCCTGGCACTGGCTGAATGGAAGCTGAGAAATCTGGCAACACTTCCTTTGCATTTGGCTTCCTGACTCAAAGTGGCTAGGCCCTTCATGTTCTTGGAGAGAATTGCAATAAAACAGTTCCAAATGGCCCTTGAATAAAACCCTATTTACTTGGGTAGAGGAAGGGCTGACACATGAGTTTCAGAGCCAAGGGCTCAGCTTCCCGGGTAAGAGAGAATCCACAGCCAGGCTGGCTCCCAGGCACCTGCTTTACCTTTTGACAGCTGCTCCAGCTCCCAGCGTAGGTGGGCGGACTCCTCCACACTCTGCCCCTGTGCAGTCTTGAGGGCCATGTTATCTTCCCGCAGCTTCTCAAGGCATTTCTGGTATGTGTCCCGGTCCTAGTGCAGGAAGTGGGGGGGCAGTGAGGATGTGGACTGGGGCACACTCTGGACAAGCCCCGGCCCCGTGCATCTGTCCTCATTCCCCCAGGATGAAGGGCCTCCATGTCCCTAGGGGATGAAGACACCTGAGGTCTCTGAGCGGTGTCTGAACAAAGTGACCTACAGCTCAGGGCTTTAGAGCAAGTGCTATGGTGACTGCAGCTCTGTGGCCCCTTAGAAGGCCTAATACCGTGGAAAGGCCGTAGGGACTCACAAATCACAGCTCAACCCACATCATAAACGCCGGAGGAGACCCTTTTTGCAACAGTGGCCCAATCCCTCCATCCTCACAGAAAAGCAACACAGCATCAGGCCCTCTCTGTGTTGGAGGCTTCAGTGGTGCCCACTCAAGCCACTGGGCTTAGCAAGTGACTCTCTTCCCTCAGAGGGTCACTGTGGTGGCAGCAGCACCGATCCAGTAGGTGAACATCAGAGAGGGGCACAACATGAACCTAAAATTGCCCCCATCTGTGTTACACGTGGTGACCACAGCTTGTCCTACCAATTGTAGGTGGTGCAGCTTCAATTTCAGCTGCACATTATCCTCCTCCCGCTCGAATAGCTTATCAATCCAATACCAAATCCAATGCTCCTGGAGGTGGCCCTTTGTGTCCACTGAATAATTGTCTCCAGTCCGCACCTGGTCAGCAAGAACACACATGAGAGCCATCAGGTTAAGGCCCCTGGTCATGACGACAGCTCTTCCAGTCACTGGACCCAAACCAACAACCTAGGGGTGACTCTGCTGCCGCGGGAAGTTCTGTCTCCACTTTTGAGCCCCTGCCCTTCTCCATTAGGCCAGGCCAGATGGAAAAATCCCCAAAGCAAGACACTATTTAAATTCGGAAGGGAACACTGTGAGAGTGTCTGACATGTACAGCCTCGGTGGTTGGACCAGTGCACCTGCTGACAGATGTGGGACTTGGCTGAGCCACTTTCTTAAACAAGGAAGGGGTGAGGCTGAGAGTCTGTCCTGGCTTTGAGGGCCGAGTCTAGGCCTCTCACAGTCACTCCACTGATCTGGGTCCAGGAACAAAATTCAGACGAGCTTTTGTTCAATACGCAGTTCCTATTGGAACATGTCACACACCTACTCTTAGAAAAACAACAGCTCTGGGCAGTTTCCCAGAAATGAGGGGTCTGTAAGACACAACAAGCAAACAAGTCATATGGCCTCTGTGTGCCAGGCACATGCTGGGGGTGGAACACAATGGTTGGGCCCTCACAGGCCCCCACGGGAGGCGTCCACTGCACTTACTCCTGTCCCAGCGCCCAGCACACAGCTCATTCCCCTCATTCCTGCTCCCACCCCCCGGAGAACTCCCAGCGCCACTCAGGCTCAGGAGGACTGAGTCTCCCCTGAATGCCCTCAGTCTGCGAGCACGCATACACGGGGACATGCCCATTTCTCCTGGCGGGCTGTTTTCCAAGGCTTGCCCCACTCACGGGTTCTAACACCTGGGAGCGGGCCGGTAGCTCCTGCTTATCCATCACGTGTTCATTTCCCCGAAAGGGCCAGAACCCTGGATTCTCCGTAGAGGGGAAACCGTGCACCTACCGGCAGTGGACACGGTTCTGGTCAACGCTTGGCATCTGGAAGGGTTTGGTCACTGACTCTGGCTTCACCAGACAGCCCCCTCCCTGCCAGTCCCCGGCCCTGCACTAGGTGCTCTCTGACTCTGCCACATTCACTTTCACAACAGCGCCCAGAGGGAGGCAGGGACAGTCCCTTCCTACACACGAAGAGGCTGACTTGGGTCAATTAAGGAATGAGCCCCAAGTCACAAAGCCAGCCAGGGGTGAAGCTGGGCTTGAACTCAGGCTGCAGAACTCCAGACCTGTCTCTTCACTGCCCTCAGCAGCCTGCACCTTATCCTTAAGGAGCCCGCCTCAGTAAGAAGCCCTGACTACTATCAGCTATGTGAGCTGGAGCACATGGAGGGGCTTCAACAGGCAGGAGGCCCAGCTCTCCCCCCTTGGTCACTGCCCCCAGAATTCTCATCTTGTGTCTACCCACCAGTACTCACCAGTATCACCATACTCTCAGGCCCTGAACTCCTATAGCAAAGCCTGCCTGGTCATTCTTACAACCAACTCCTACTCAGCCTTCAAAACCCAGCCCGAATTGCCTGCTCTGAAAAGGACTTCAACTCCACTCTATCCCACCCACTGAGTCAGATGCTGGGGCACCAGAGTGCCCACTATGAGGCAACATAGAACTGGCCTGTCCGCAGCCCCCCCCCCTCGCCCCAAGGCTAGGCCTGCAGGGCAGGACTATGCCACTCCTCTTCTCGTGGGGCCCCTAGAAATGTTCAAAGGCACTTGTCAGCTGAATCACAGCATGAGGGGGAGTCAGAGGTGCCATGTGAGTTGGGCCCTGAAGGACCTGGGGAAAGGCAGGGGTGGACAAGTGTCCAGAAGCAGAGTATAGTGTGGAACTAAATGATTTATAGCTACTCTTCCAATGGGCCTCAGTTTTCTGGGGTTGTCAACCTTCCCATGGATCAGGCAGCAGAAACATCTAAACCTGCTTTGCACACCCACCACCGCAGAAGTGAGAGACAAGACCCCGAGAAGCTGTGCCTGAGTCCTAAAGTGGCAAAGGCTGGGGCTGGAGGAGGCAGAGAGTGTGAGACCACCTGACCCACGGTCCGATCTTAAACCCAGCTCCTACCTGACTTGCCACCACCTGCCCTGCCCCTCCCTGCACGATCCCAACCAGGGGCCCCATCTGTGGACAGAACTTCGCGTAATAAGCTCACTAGAAACGTGTTCCTATCAACACCACCCGGTGCCAGGGCACGAGGGGATGAGAGGGACCTGGACCACCTCTCCTGTGATGGACGGGACAAGGCTTGCTCCACACCCAGCAAGTGGAGTGAGAGCTGGGACTCGCCTGCGGAGCCTCCGCCGCCTCTGGGAGCAAGCCCTGCCCAGGAAGCTAAGTGCCCATCCCTCTCTGAGGGGCAGAGACAGGCCCCGCTGGCCCTCAGCTGCTCAGGACCCTCAAGGCACCCCCATGTCTGCCCCTGGTGGCGGGAATTTCAGCCAAGGACAAAGCATGGGACCAGAGGGACTGCCCAGGCACTCTCTCTCTGCCTCTGTCCTCCACCCCGGGCCCTGGGAGCAGAGGTAGGATGAGTGTTTGCAGACAGAGTCAAGGATCACCCGGTGCACCCCCACTTCCCAGGTGTGCCTAGGGACGCCCAGGCCTTTCTCCTCGGGTTGTGGCACTACCACCCTCCCCTTTTATGTGTTTCTCAGTGGCGACACTGGACAGGCTATTGGGGAGGGCACCCGGGCCATCTGTGGCTCCCCCTGTAACCATAGGAGGGCCCCACATGGTGGGTGTCCACGTGACAGTCGTGCTTGGCTCTCTGCTCCGCTGCCCATCACACCTGACACTGTCACCGTCCGAAGGAGACAACACCTCTGATTCCCCCGTCCTTCTCCCCAGGTTGCAAGTCTTTTCATGCTGAGATGGGATTTACTTGACGTGTGTGGTCACTACCAAGTGCCTTGTGTGTGCCAGCCCCAGGCATGCAGTCAGACAGGCCCCTGCCCCTGCCCTCAGGGGCTCGAGCTGCACACAGTAAACCTGGCCCAGCAGGGCTGACGGGAGGCTGCACACAGCCTGCAGGGCTGTTGGCACCACTGTGATGTGAGCGTGCAGGTGCAAGCTCTGTCCTCTCGGCTCCCTGGGCCCCGGCACACGGGCCTTGGAGAACAGTGTGACTCATCCTCTATGTGGCCTGGCCTCCATGGACCACTCTGTTTCTCTTGTAATTCATTTAATAATGCAAAGTGTAAAGCATTACTAATTTCACAGCAAAATTATTAATCGACTAGAGGCCCGGTGCATGAAATTCCTGCTGGGTGCGGTCCCTAGGCCTGGCCGGAGATCCAAGTGCGAGCATCTGGCGTGGAAGGGAGGCCAGCTGACCTCTGGGCCCAGGGCAGCATCTGGGCCCCTGGCCCCCGCACACCCCCCTCATCCCCGCACCTGAGTCATGGTGCCCAAGTCTCCACACAGAGATGCGGTGAGCATGGCCGGACACTGCGGGCCGGAGAGCAGTGTAGGCCTCTGAGCCACCCAGTGGTGTCCCCCAGAAGCAGGGAGGGCAGCATGCTCTCTCCTGGCTGGCCTTGCAGACCAGCTCCTGCTCAAACCCACCAGGAGCCCAACAGGCCCCTGTGGTCCTGGCTGCTGTGGCCTGGCTCACCTTAACAAGTTTGTGCGGGTGCAGGGTGGGCTCCTCCTGGGCACCCAGCACCTGAGCTCAGGGGCTTCCCTGGTGGGCGAGCCCTGGTGTCCCAGGGAGGGATGCAGGGGAGTGAGAACGAGCTTGCATCCTTACAGCACCTCCATCCCTGTCACCCCCGCTCCAGGTTAGCAAGCGAGAGGTCACAGTGCATTGCCAATGGCAGCAATGTTCCGCGCTGTCCCCTGGTGGCCAGCACATGTAATAGCAAGCAGTAGAACTCCTGGCCTCCCTGTGGAACTCCCATCCAAGAGGACAATTTGCATATTAGGCTCTTATTAAATAGGATATTAAAAATGTTGCTGCTGCTATCCAGAGGCACACACCTTGAGACCATGGAACAGGGTTCCCACGGGAAGCCCTGCAAAAGCCCAGAAGCTCCCCAGTGCCAGGAGGGAGTCTTGCTTTGTGTTAGATCCCCTGCTCCTGGCGCAGGGCTTGGTGCCACACAGGCCTTCAGTCACTGCGTCTGCATGACTGAGCGAAGCTGCTTGGACAGGCACAGAAAAGACACGGAGACAGGGGCTGAGCCCTGAAACCCACACCATCCACGGGGCAGAGTGTCGGCTGAGATGTGGGGCCTGCCTTAGGTCAACAGGTTGCAGGAGACTGTGGAGGCCGCAGCCTGAGGAAGCTTGCACATGACCTTCCGCAACCCTCCTACCTGTGAGTGAGGGTGCTCGTGCCGTACACCTGTCTGTGCTGCAGATTGATGCCCTTCATCACCAGCAGGGCCAGGGGGCCATTTCCAGGACAAAGCCGAGAGCTGGCCCCCACCCCCACCCCTCCAGGGCCGGGCTGCTTGGGCACAGCACCCAGGGTGCCTTCTCCCCAGGGGACAGAGCGGTGAGCCACCAACATTCCTGCGGGAACAGCCACTCCCTGAGTAGGTGGGAGGAGCAAACACGACTGGAAGAGAGGGTCCTGAACTCACTGCTCATGTGAGGCAGTTGGGTGCATGGTCAGAGCGTCAGTAACCATGTCTGGGTCTTGGTCTCGATCCCCCCTCAGCCCTGACACCCTGCTCTGAAAAGACCCATAACCTTGGAATCCAAGTAGGCTACACCACAGAGAACTTAATATGGAACTTGCCCAAATACCAGATGTTTTACCTCTTTCATTGTATAAACCTCACGGACTAGTACAGTTATCTCTGTTTTATAGATGAGGAAACAGTCCTGGTAAGATTTATCATAGAAATCTTACCTGGTAAGTCATAGAAATTACAAGGAGTCTTAAAGAAAAAGATTAGTGAATAGAAGGTCATCATTGTGGCATGAAGGAGGAGGAGGAAAAGTCCTAGAAGAATCAGGGCCCTTCAACCACATTCCCAACCCTATTCCTTCCACTACCAGAGGGAGCCCAGGGGTCGCGTGGACAGGCTGTAGTGCAAGGAGAGGGCCAACTGGGGAGGCATTGCCGCCCCTCTCCCCGCTTCCAGGACACAAGTGCCCGCGGGCTGCCTGCCCCTGCTGGGCTCACTTCCATGCGGCTGCATAGAAGTCTATGTCTTTCTCCTTCTGCCTGAGGCCCATCGCCTCCATCTCCAGCCTCTCCATGAGGTTAACCTTCTTTCTCAGGGAGTCCAGCTCAGGGAGGGGGGCACGAGCAGCCTGGGCAGTGGCCGCCAGCTCCATGTTCTGGGAGGTGGGCAAAGGCAGGGGACCTGGCTCAGGGCACTCTCGGGGGCTGGGGAAGGCCCAAGTCCCTGCAGCCCCAGGAGAAGCCAGGGGCGGCCAAGCTGGTCCATGTGCAGGCCCATGTGTGGGGGTCCCACATGCTGTCACTGCAGCATCTCACCCCACAGCAGCTCCCAGGACAGCTGGCTCTCAGGCAGCGCTGCTTTGAGCAGGAAGGAGAGGTGTCCCAGGTCACATTCCTGGACCTGGGGCCACAGTGACTGGGGCATCCTAGCCCCCCACCCCAGGCCCACACAATAGGCCTCCTGCTCACATTGTGCCGGGCCTCCAGCAGCTCCAGCACCAGCTGGTACAACTGATACCTGGTGTCCGACAGCTGTTTCGTCTTCTCCTCCCTGGGGGCGATGAGAACATGTGTTGAGGGCTTCTCAGAAGCACCCGGAAAGCCCACCACCTGGGAGACCACAGTGGGGAAAGAGGGGGTCCTGGCTTCTAGGCGTGAGGAGGGCGTCTACACGTGGGGCTGCAAAAATGCTCTGGAGTCCAAGGTGAGCTTTACGTTGTCACTGCTGCTCTCAGACTTCACCACAGACCTGAGCTTTCCTCTGAGGGTGCAGACAGGGAAGGAGCCCCCAGAGCCACTGCTCCCTCCACAGGCAGGCAGGCAGGGAGGGCCCC
Source organism: Myotis lucifugus (assembly GCF_000147115.1). Lineage (NCBI taxonomy): Eukaryota > Metazoa > Chordata > Mammalia > Chiroptera > Vespertilionidae > Myotis > Myotis lucifugus. The sequence goes on from NW_005871984.1 coordinate 85,675, forward strand.
TGGCAGGGAGGTGAAGGCAGGCAGCTTCCCAGATACTGGGCATGGTGCCATCACCAGCTGCACGAAAGGGGGAGCAGTCCCACAGGACGGGACGGGAGAGACACATCCTCCCTCCAACCAAGAGCACCCACACTGGGCCCGAGGCTGAGCGGCAGGCTGCTGCTCTGAGTCTGCCATGTCTGGACTGGCAGGAGCCCTAAAGGCCCAGCAGAACCCTGCTGTGCAGGCCCGGGGAGGGGAGGGGAGGGACCGGGCTAGCCCAGGGCCCAACAGGGACCCAGCCCAAAGCAGAGCCCCGTCACTCCAGGGCACTGTGAGAGCTGCCCCTTTTGCTGCACCGCATGGCAGTGAACCACATGTGCGAGCAATGGGTGGTGACACATGGCACAAGAGCAGAAAGATCAGGGTCACTGGGGAACTCACAGCTCCTGCCTGACGCCTCTCAGCGTGGCCTTGGTGTCCGCCAGCTCCATGGCCAGGTGCTGCGTGTCCTCGCTGGGGCAGATGCTCGTGTTCCACTCCTGGGTCATGGTCACGACCAGCTACAGCAGGGCAGACAGGGGGTCTCACTGGCGTGCTCCTGTGCCCGGCACAGTGCCCACACTAGAATGTGGTGAAGAATGACCAAAAGACGGAAGAAAGTAAAAGAGAAGATGGCAGCCGAGACTGCAAAGCCAGGAAGGAGGCAGGAGAATGTGAGGGAGTTTTTAAGAAGCGGAGATATATTTAGTGAGACAGAAGGGCCCAGTGAATGGAGCAGGCTCCCCAAGCTCAACCTCTGTCCTCTCACAGGTGTCTCAGGGGACTGTGCCCTGCAGGGAAAGTGCCCACGTCCTGCCCCCATGAAAATGGGCCAGGAGGACAGACAGTGTGCAGCTTGAGAGGAAGTCAGGATGAAGAGCGCGGCCATAACTAGGCCCCAGACCCAGGCCCCTCCCCACCGTCCCCCAGACTGTTGGGCCACCCACAAACACACCTTCCTGCAATGGTCTTGCTCAATTAAGACCCTCCTGAGGCGACAGATCATGTTGCTGGAGAGGTACTCCACCTCCTCCAGGGCCATGTCTGGGACCTCCAACCACTGCAGGTCCAACAGGCTGGCCTGGTGGCGGGTCACCTGAGGGCACACAAGGGTAAGGTGCTGCAGAGGCCGGGCAGGGAGCAGCAGAGGGTCCCTGAGAGCACCCACCTCCCAAGGCCACGCCCCCTGGGACCTAGGCCCACTCTCCCACAGCTGACCCACCTCACTGACATTATTAACCCTCAGCCACCAAGTTCCTGTGGGGGGCGGGCAGCCTCCTCAGCAAGTGCAGCCACACTCTGCGGCCTAGCTCTTTCCTCACACACCACTGCTGCTGTCACACTAGCTCAAGGAGGACACTGACTTCCCACCAGACAGCACTCCGCCCAGTATGGGAGCTCCCTCAACTGTCCCAGGGATTTCAGTTGCACCATCCATGTGTCACACAAAGAGGGTAAGCCTTGGGAGGGGAGGGTCAGGAGGGATAGCATCTTATTCTTCAAATAAAATCTAACGCGAAGATGGCAAAATACTAGAGCGCTTATGTCAGAAGGTTGGGTCCATGACAATCTTATTTTTTGAGGAAACCTTTCATAACCTGAAATACTTCTCAGGTGAGCCTGGATCTCATCCCCACAGGCCACACAGGACCACCTGGTTCCCCCTTTCTGCCGGTGTGAGCGCAGGCCCACGGCCTCATCCTCACTTGGCAGCCTCTCTTCCAACTGCCGACATTACCTTCTTCAAACCAGGGACATGCCCTTGACGGGGAATCAAACCTGTGACCCTTTGGTGGGCAGTCCAACACTCTAACCACTGAGTCAAACCATCTAGAGCCTGGACCCGCAGCCTAGCCCCCTGGCAGGAGCAGGTGAACTCATCTCAGTCCAGGGCTAGAAGCGCCAGGGGATCCTGCACCTGGTGCATGGGCTCCAGAGTAGGAAACCCCTCAGGGCCCCAGGCCAGGACCCCCACCCCCAGTTTGGAAACCTGTGAAGACCCCTGAGTCCCAGGACTGCCAGGGCCCAGGTGGGTGGGGTCTGTGGAGACCTTAGGGGGGCGGGAGAGGAGCCAGGGCACCCGCAATGGGACAGGGAGGCAGGGGCACTCACCCCCGCCACCAACGGGCTCTGCAGAAAGAGCTCCATGAGCTCACGGACAGTCACGTCCATCCTGAGGCTGTGTCCACCGTCCATCGCTATGCACACAGGCTCTGGGCCCACCGTCTCTGTGCCCACCAGCTCTGTGCCAAGCACTGCCAACGGCTACTCGTCCCACATTCCAATTGGCTCCTCACCCCACATTCTAAACTGCTATTTGCACCACATTCTAAACTGCTATTTGCTCCACATTCGAAAAAGGCTCTTTGCCCCAAATTCTAAACGGCTCTTGAGCCTGTATTCCTAACTGCTCTGGGCCCCTTATTCCAAAGGGCTCTAGCAGGGAATACAGCTGGGTCAGGGGCTGTGGCAGCTCCCTGTCAATGCTAGTGCGTTGGAATACACAAAAATGATGACACACTCCCTATGAAATTTAAAATCTTTCTGGGCACATGAAATATGAGGAAATATGTCTACTATGTACTTATAAATGTAAATTAACCACTTCAACATAATCTTGCTAATCTCCATTTTTAATTATTTTTTCCATCAGCCAAATTGCAGAAATTTGATCAGTTCCTTTGAAGTAACCATTCATTTTATTTTGTTAAGTCTGACCTAGTAGCTCAGCTTGGGAGTTCTTTCCCATCACAGTGAACGGAGACCCTCCAGTTAGTAGTTCATACATTACAACACCTAAACCCACCAGTCAGCTGCCTACAAAATGATTTGATAGAATATTAACTAGTAAGTCATTTAGAGGAAAGAAAAATGAACAAAATAAAGCTGCATATTTGGGAAATATTTGAACAAAAAGAGCCTGTGCATAGCTTTCTGGGCAAGGAGCATTAAACCAGCACATGCAAGGAAGACATTTAGAGAACAGATATGCAGGTATGTCAGAACAAATGTAAACATCTAGGCTGTCAATCAATGAACTAAAAGTGTTTAATTATTTTCTAAACTAGTAATGGTTTTATTTTGGTTAACTAAAAATTTATTTTGATTTAAAATAAATTTAATTTTTTTAAGTAAATGAAATCTTTGGACTTATGATAGAGGGGGGACAAAGTACCAATTAGCATTTTTAGTGACTATCCAGCTTCAATAAATACTACAAATTCCTTAAAGTCAAAGAAAAAAATGAAAAAAAAGCCCACCTACAGGTGTTATTTTTTCATAATCACCTAAATCAATTCCTCTTATAGAACCTACCAGAAATCTAATAGCCTTCATTTGTGGGAAGCATGATGAGATTTAAAATAATGCAAAACAAAATGTGATCTAAATGGGAAACAAATTTATAAATGTAGTTACCTGAACTGAGAACACAGCAAATTACGTATAACTTAGAGATTCTTGATATATTGAAAATTACTTCTTTTATGATTATGCAAATCAGGATTTGAGTAATGGTTGACTACATGAGCTTATGTCAATGAGATATTAACTGGATGCTAAAATTTTAAACTCTCTGCTTCCAAATTTCAGGGCCAATATTTCAGAGAAATGTAGCCAAATGTATGAGACTAGAACTGTTTTAAAGAAAACACATAACAGTGACACAGAAAACAGGGTCAGTCAGACTGAAACCACAAGAGTGCGTGCAAGCCAGGCACAGTGATGAGCACGTTGCACACATTATCGCTCATTCAATCAACTCACAGGTTCGATTCCGGTCAAGGGCATGTATGTTGGTTGCGGGCACATCCCCAGTAGGGGGTGTGCAGGAGGCAGCTGGTCGATGTTTCTCTCTCATCGATGTTTCTAACTGTCTATCTCTGTGGCTCAGGTGGCTGGAGCATCATTCCATACACTGAAAGGTTGTGGGTTTGATTCCCGATCAGGCCATATACCTAGGTTGTGGGTTCAGTCCCCAGTCAGGGTGCATATGGAATGTTTCTCTCTTACCTAAATGATATTCTCTCTCTCTCTCTCTCTCTCTCTCTCTCTCTCTCTTTCTACCCTCCCCCCTCTCTAAAATCAATAAGCATATCATCGGGTTAGGATGAAAAGAAAATTGGTTCTATTAGATCTTAGAAAACTTAGAAAGTAATTTTCAAATTTTAATAGTTACAAATTCCTACCAAAATTCCCAATAGTTTCAGAGAATACCTTGACTTGAACTAAACCAACAATTCAATTATTTTATTTATACAAGCAGTTTCACTGCCATCTGAGTCAGACCCTCAGAATGTTCTGCTGTTGGATTGGAAATCAATAGATACAGCTCTACAATCAGATTCCTAGTTGTGAAAAGTTGAACAATAGTGTTTAAACATATGATGAGTCATTAGCAAACATCTCTACCCTTAAGATATGTGGACTGTACATGTGGGATTCTGCAAGGGGATGAGGAAGAGGGGAAGGTGAGAAACAAAAAATAGTCAGAATCCCTTACTTGGAGAAAGTTATTAATAAAGCAAAAGTGTTAAGAAAGAACTGGGCAGCCCTAACCGGTTTGGCTCAGTGGATAAAGAGTCGGCCTTTGGTCTGAAGGATCCTGGGTTTGATTCATGTCAAGGGCATGTACCTTGGTTGCAGGCTCAATCTCCAGTAGGGGAAGTGCAGGAGGCAGCTGGTCAATGTGTCTCTCTCATTGATGTTTCTAACTCTCTGTCCCTTTCCCTTCCTCTTTGTAAAATCCACAAAGTATTTTTTAAAAGAGAAAGAACTGGACATGTCTGTATCCTTTCATACATGAAATAAAAATATGTGACATAATTACTTAGGCTCTTTCCAGCCTTCATTTTGCAAATACAAAGAAAGTGGGGAGGAAAAAATTGAGCTCTTTAGAGCAGCGGTCGCCAACCTTTCAGACCCTCATGGACCACCAGTTGGCGACCGCTGCCTCAAAGGTTTCCTTAAACCAGAAGTCGCCAAACTTTCGTACCTCACGGACCACCAGTGGTCTGCAGGCCACCGGTTGACAACTGCTGCTTTAGAGGGCTTAGGGAAACAGAGACTATCTTGGATTATTTTCTTTCTCCAAGGAGTGTTACAATGATTATTTCTGTGGGAGAGATAATCAACAAAGTCTCCAGTATGTCTACAAAGTTAAAAGCAAAATTGGAATAAAAATAGGAAAGATTCCCTTTTCAATGCCCTCTTAGAAAGCAAATATCAACCTAAGGTGACACAGCCAACTATATGTCCCATGTATTTTTCTAACAAAAATAAAAAATGCCAATAAGCGCTGTCCAAAATCATCAAGCGAGACTCACAAGGGAGCAGTGGACAGTCTGCGCATTCAGTGACACCTCTGCACTGTGCTGTGGCTCAGCTGAGTCCTAAAAGAGCAGGTCCCATGCAACAGAAAATGAATGATTTTGGTTTTATATAGAGTGACCACTGGTGCTTTGCTCAAGATACAGATTCTTTTCATGGAAATAACGTAAAAATTATTGTATGAAGAATGAGTTGCTTTTGAAGTTTCCTTTAACAAAGTGTTACTCTATAAAACAAAAGATGATCCTCAGCAGTAAACCTTGAAAAAAGGGAAATCCAGAATGTCCTAACCTTTCTATTATCTTTTCCCTCCACAACCCTAGATAGCATAATGTGTTCATGTAGACAAAGCAAAGGAGAGAAAAAGTAAAGATAAGGTAACACCAGAAAGAGGACTCTGTTAGAGACTCTACCTAAGTTATTAGCTAGGATTCTTATTATACAGTTTATAGAGATATAAAAAGATGTGTCAAAAATAGAACATACCTTGTCATGTCCTGATTCTGCCCCTCTGACCATATCTGGTGCCACGTGTTCAATAGTGCCACAGAACAAACACAACAAATCGAGGAGGTATGACAGGCGACAGTTTCTGGTGGGAGGCAGGAAATTTTGTAGGTCATATTTTATGAACTATGATATAAAAAGGCTAGGAAAACATAGCTAAATTCTATTGTGATTACTGTTTATTCTAGCACCTAAAAAGAAATAAATGAAATACCGACCATATTTTATTTTTATTTATATATGTATATATCATAATTAAGTAGTTTTAATATATTTATTAGCATCGACCTATGACACCAGGAGGTCACAGTTTGATTACAGTCAGGGCACATCTAAATATCCTCTCTTTTTTTGGGCCTTCCTTCCTTTTTTTTTTTTCTTCGCAAAATCTTTATTGCTGAGAGCATTACAGATGCCCCTCTTTGCCTTTCAGAGCCCCCATCCACCCAGATCCCACCCCATTCCAGGCCTTCACAACCCCATTGTCTGTGTCCTTAGGTAATGCATACTTGCATATAAGATTTTTCCTTAATATCTTCCCAAACCCCTCAATCCTTTCCTCTGAGATTTGTCAGTCTGTTCTGTTTCCATGCCTCTGATTCTATTTTATTCATCAGTTTATTTTGTTCATTAGATTTCTTGTTCATTTATTTTGATTTTTAAATTCAGTTGCTGATACAGATGTATTTATTGCCATTTTGTTGTTCACATTTTTTATCTTTTTTCTTCGTCTTCTTTCTTCTCCCTCTTCCTCTTCCTCTTCCTCTTCCTCTTCCTCTTCCTCTTCTTCTTCTTCTTCAAGAATACTCTTCAACATTTCATATAATAGTGGCTTGGTAGGGTCTGTGAAGCTCTTTATCTGACGTTCAATTCTAAATGATAGCTTTGCTGGGTAATGTTGGTTATAGGTTCTTGTTATTCATCACTTTCATTATTTTTTGCCAATCCCCTCTGCCCTGCAAAGTTTCTGTTGAGAAATCAGCTGACAGTCATATGAGTGCTCCTTTGTAGGTAACTATTTGCTTTTCGCTTGCTGCTTTTAAAATCCTCTGTTTTTCTTTAACCCTTCGCATTTTAATTATGATGTGGACCTCTTTGGATTCATCTTGTTTGGGACTTACTGTGCTTCCTTAACTTGTAAGACTATTTCTTTCACCCTATGGGGAAGTTTTCTATCATTATTTATTCAAATAGGTTTTCAAGATCTTGCTGTCTCTCTTCTCCTTCTAGCACCCTCATAATGGGAATGTTGGTACACTGGAAGTTGTCCCAGAGGCTCCTTACATTATCTTCATGCCTTTTTATTCTTTTCTCTTTTGTTCTCCTTAGTAGGTGTCTTTTGCTTCCTCATATTCCAAATCATTTATTTCTCAGAATCCTCTACTCTACCATTGAATTCCTGTGAATTATTCTTTATTTCAGTTAGTATAGGCTTAATTCTGATTGGTCCTATTTTTATGTCTTTGGCATTCTCACCAAGATCCTTGAAAGTCTTACTAAGTCCCTTGCATCTCTCATTAATTCCCTTGAAGCTCTCATTAAGTCCCTTGAAACTCTCATTAAGATCCTTGAGTAACCTTAGAACCACTATTTTGTCTCCAGTAGTTTGCTTACTTCCATTTATTTCATTTGTGACATGTTTCATTGTCTCTGCATTTTGGCAGCTTCCCTGTATTTGTTTCTATGTATTAGGTAGAACTACTATGTCTTCTGGAATTGGTAGAGAGAACTTGCGTATTAGGTTTCCTGTAGGGCCTAGTGGCTCAGACTCCCCAGTCACCTGAGCAGGGCACTCTAGGTATGTTCCTGTGTGTGCTGTGTGCTGTGCACAGTCTTGTTGTAGTTGAGACTTGATTGCTGTTGGCATCACTGGGAGGAATTGACTTCCAGGCTGATGGGCTGTGAGGACCAGCTGCATCCCAAATGGAAGAGCTTCTGTGCAGGAGACACCCCTATGGAACAGGACTTGTTTCAGTGGGGCTTTGGTGCTGAGTCAGCTCCTTGAGTGTGTTGCTTTTGGATGTGCAGAGCTGTATCTGTTATGATATGAAGCTGTCCAACAGATTCATTAGCTCTGGGGCCTCCAGGAGGTGCAAAGTCAGCCGCTGCCTGGGGCCACCTGGCAGGAGCTACAGAGAGATCTGCAGATGGCTGCTACTTGTTTTGGGCTAGGAAGTGCCCAGGCAAGACCCAGCTGTGAAGCAAAACAGGCTGGTGCTTGTGCAGAGTCTTGGGCCTTTTATTGATAGGTTCGATGCGAACTGCTGATTCTTTGAGATTCCAGCAAAGTCTGAAGCCTGAGCCAGGATAGGCCACTCATATGGAAAATTGGCTACAAACAGCTTGGGTAGGGCTGCAAATTGGATAGAGTGGGGTCTGAGGGAATAACCAGGGTGGAGAAAACAGTGACATCCACGCTGACGGAAACTCAGATATGGCTGCCAGTCAGCTTTGTGACTGGGGAGGTCCCAGCACAGGAACAATAAACCTTGTGAAAAACACTTGACAATCATGCCGGCAAGTTACACTCAGGGATCCTTCTTTTCAACAAAATTAGATGTTTATGTTAAAAGAATCAGTACAGTCAAAATTAATGCATAAGTCCAGCCAGTGTTGCTCAGTGGTTGAACATTGAACTATGAACCAGGAGGTGACAGTTCAATTCCAGTCAGGGCACATGCCCAGGGTTTCTGGCTCAATTCCCAATAGGAGGCATGCAGGAGGCAACCCATCAGTTATTCTTCTCATCATTGATGTTTCTATCTCGTTCTCTCCCTCTCCCTTTCTCTCTGAAGTCAACAAAAATATATTAAAATTAACACATAGATATACATATGATAGTGTGTACACTACCACAGGGCATAATCTTTGCAAACCTGTCTGAGTGTACAGTATCGATGCACAACAGCACGGACTGGTGTATGAAGCACAGAGCAATCTGCCACAGCACTCAAACCTCCCCTGTAAGTACACCCCCTCGTCTCCTACAAGGTGGTGTGCGTTGGCCAGCAGCCATTTGGTTCCCTGGAAAAACAGCACTGTTAGAAGTGTTCAAACGCATCTCTGTCCGTAACGCTGCACAAGGATGCATATCTAACAGCACTCATTCTGAACTGCAGGCTGAGACTGGAGGAGGAGGAGGTAGAAGTAGTACGGCTTGGATGGATGTCAACGGTCCAGTCAGGAAGTGAGACCTAGGCCTGGAGGAACACAGCTGTGCCAGACAACTAGCAGGTATGACCAGCCACTCAGACACTGGATGAGAAAGATTTAAACATTGGGGAACAAAAGCCGGAAAAAGAAACTGGGGGGAGAGCAGGTTAGTGGGGGCTAGTTAAACTGTGGGTGCAGGTAAGCTCAACAGGTTAGACTGTAATATACACGTGTCACTGCCAAAGTGCAAACACTAAATGCTAGAAGACCCCAGAGAAAGGCACCGATGGGCAGGATGGGACGATGACTTCACAGAGGCCAGCTCCTATAGACTTGGAATATTCTTTAGTTAATAAATAAATGTAACCTGTAAACTCCCCATTCGAGCCCCTTCACTAAAGATAAACCTGAAGAGGCACTATTTTATGTTCAAATATAACTTGAAAAAGAGAAATTAGAATTCTTTAGATATCAAGAAAAACTCATGCATAAAAGCCACTCAGATTGGGTGTTTTGAACACACGAATGGGCTTATTTAATTATATCAAATTTTAAATTTATTTGATGTCTTCAAAATAAAATGTAACTTAATATAGCTTTTAAAAATAGCAATACCGCCGAAACCGGTTTGGCTCAGTGGATAGAGGGTCGGGCCTGCGGACTGAAAGGTCTCAGGTTCGATTCCGGTCAAGGGCATGTACCTTCGTTGCGGGCACATCCCCAGTAGAGGGTGTGCAGGAGGCAGCTGAACGATGTTTCTCTCTCATCGATGTTTCTAACTCTCTATCTCTCTCCCTTCCTCTCTGTAAAAAATCAATAAAATATATTTAAAAAAATAAAATAAAAAATAAAAATAGCAATACCGTTCATGTTACTGAAGTTATTTAAGTACATTCATTCATTTGATGGGATTTTACCATAAATCAGCAGAGACCTGGTTGTATTTTTAAGGGACTCAAGCTCAATTCAGTGACTGACGCCAAGGGCTTCCTGCCCCTCTCATCCCGGGAGGACCTTCCTGGCCCCACAGAACTGGGGTTCCCTGGGCTCAGCATTGGGAGAGCTCCTTGCTGGGCACAGGCTTCAGGGGCTGCCATGGGCTGAGGCCCCGCAATGGCTTCCCTGGAACCGTCATTGCTGGTGCCCTTCACGCCATGAGTGAAGGTGAAGTGAGAAGTGGCCATAACCTCAGTCCCACGGCTGTCCCCGCATCTCCCTGCAATCCTGTCCCAGCCAGAACCACGTGGCTGTGGGGGGTCCCAGTCTGACACAGGAGGTGGGCGAGGGGGGGGCTGGGAAACTCTGGATCCACACGGCACGAGGAAGGCCCGGGCTCCGTCACACTCTGCAGGGAGCAGCGGGCCTGGCAAGGTGAGGATGGAGGGAACCCCGACCTCAGAAGGCGGCTCCCTACGCAGCGGCTCCCTACGCAGCTGGTGCCCACAGAGCCTGGCCCCGCCAGGAGGACACCGGGCCTGCCCTGCCCTGCCTTGCCCTGGCCTGGCCACCTTCTGGGGGAGGGAATGGACCACCTGCAATGGGCGCTGCTCCGCCACGGGGCTGGCCTAGGAGGCCCCAGCAGGGACTCCTCACCGCGGGCTTAGCTGCTCCAGGGCCCCGCCCGCCGCCTTCTGTCCTCCAGCCCAAGGGCCCATGCCTGCCTCGCGCTTCCTGAGGTCATGAGCACCCAAAAGCCACCATCTTCAGAGGCAGGGACTCCAACTTCCGGCAGGGGCGGAGCTTCCTGGGGAAAGCAGGGACTCCCAGCAGGGGCGGGACTTCCTGGTGGAGGGCAGGGAGCAGGGCTAGCGGGGTGGCGCCCCCTGCTGGCCGGAGGGCGGCAGCCCCAGAAACGCATGGCCACAGTGTGTCCACTCTCAGAAGTCTGGTCCCCTGATGGCGGGGAGAGCAGAGCTAGGCTCTCACTTCAAGTCAGGCGGGTCTGGCTTCTCCTATGGTAACTGTCACTTAGGGAATGTCTACTTCACATCTTAATGATAAGGTATGACTTTCTAAATACTGTCTTGTTAATTCTGTGTTAGTAGTCAAAAGCTGAATTCCAAATGTGTTTTCTTCTTTTCTGCTCTCAGAGTCCTAACCACACACATTCCTCTTGCCCAGGTAAGAAAACCACCCCCCTCCTTGCCATGAGATGGGTGCCTATGGATAGTGAGGGTGGGTCACATACACAGCAATGAAAAGATAAAGGCACCTGAGCATCAAAAATACCACTGCCATTCTGGTAATGTCTCCAGGAAAAGGGTTATATGTCACTTTCTTTCTGTACTTTCTCATGGTGCGTAGCACATAGTAGGTGCACATGTGGGGTGACCAACTTGTCCCACCTTCAGACTCTTTGGTCTTGGGCCAGAACAACTACTGGATTTCAGAAGGGTAGAGAAACGGTTGGCTGTGGTACAAAGGTGAAAGAAAGATCTGCTCTTTAATAAAATCTTGTATTCAGTTTCAAACTGTAAGTCCTTACACCGTTTGAGAAACTCGACGACAGAGGACTGAGGGAGGGTTTATCTTCTAATAATTTGCAATGAAGGACATCTTTGCTATGGTGCTGGGCTCAAAGTGGTGGCGGGCACGCAATGGAGATGTCCCTCAGGAGACAAGGGGTTGTGCCCTAGACCTCTGTCAGCACCACACCACAGTGACTTGCTCAGATGTCCCCACCACTTGACTGGGGCCCTCAGAGTTGGGGGCTGTGTCACTGGCACCTGCCTCATAACATAACTTCCGTCCTGGCAGTCCTCTGTGAGTGACACCCTTTTCTGTGTCCTTCACAACCAGAGCCAAACTCCTCCCTGGCTCACATAGCTCTGCGGGATCCCGCCCTCTCTCTGACCTCATCTCACGCCACCTTCCCCTGCTCAGGGGCCTCCAGACACGCTGACCTTCTTCTGATCCCTTGTGCACTTCAAACAGATGCTCCTTACAGCCAGCCTCCCCCTGAGGAGTGGGTCATGCTCCTCTCAGCTCTTGGCCAGCTCTTGGTTACATCTCAACCTTTGGGTCCCAGTTTATGCCTGTTCTTCTCAGAGTGACTTTCCTGGTCACACGGTCCAAGCAGCTTCATAGGCACCCTAGGATTTTCTCACAGGATCCCCTGTTTTCATTCTGTGGCCTCGTCACAATCTGTTCATATGCTTTACTAGTTTAATACCTGTTCTACCTTGTAGACCTTGAAGGCGGCGTGTGGCTCTGTTTTGTTCCCTGCTGTGCCCGACAATGTAGCATATGTCAGGCATCACTGAATATGGATCAACTGGATGCAGAGCCCATGGGGTGAATTAGTGAATGAATAAACTGATGATTTAAGAATTATGGTATTTTCCACAAGAAAAAATTATAACTGTGTGGTAATGGATATTAACTAGACTTATTGTGGTGATCGTTTGCAATATATGTAATATCAAATCATTAAGGTGTATACCCAAAGGTAATACAATGTTACATGTCAATTATAGCCCAATTTTTAAAAAGGGAAAAAAGATAGTGTTGATAATATTATTTAACTTATTGATAGCACAGGGTCAGAATATTTTATGTTCAATTAAAATATTTTATTATATTTTTTACATTATAAAAATAATGTAGAATCACTGCAAAAAGTCAAACCAAACAAGAAGATATACAAACAGTTAATTTTCCCTGTCCTCTCTATAATCCCTCTCCTTCATACTCACCAATGTTAATAGTTTTTGTGTGTGGGTATTATTCCAGATTTTTACTTAAATATATGTGTTGTTTTCGTACATGTGTGTGCATTTGTAGGTGTAAATATTTGTATAGCAGTTGTTCTTCTGTAAGTGAAAAATGAGAGAGTATTTTACACGTACTCGGTAACTTGCTTTTTCCACTTACTACTTTTTTTTACTTAATAACATATCATGGCTATCTCTCCAGTTCAACACACACACACACACACCTCTTTATTTTTAAGAGGTACATAATATTTCATAGCATAGATACCATAGTTCTTCAACTAATTTCCTATTGATGAATATGGAAGTGGTATCCAGGGGTTTGCCATTGCAAATAACTGTGCAATAAATCTTATATAATTTGTACTTATTCACCAGATTCTCTCAAAACAATGCAAACAGTGGGAAAAGGGTGCGTATTTTCAAATAGATTCTACCAGACTTTTCTAGAGAGGGAACTGACACCCCCTCAGCAATGTGCGACCGAGTCCATCCTCCTCCATCTTAACTAAGAATGGATGTCATAGTTTTTAACAATGTTTTCCAATCTCCGCTTCCTTGTGGATGAGGCCACAGGGAGTCCTCCTCCTGCTGGAGTCCTGAGGCCTGAGAACGGAGAGCGGACCCCCTCCCTTCTGACGGGTTGCACAGTGACCTTGGCTGGAACACGTGGGGAGCAGGTGGTGGAGGGCAGTGGGTGGAGGGAGTAAATGGGGCTGAGGAAGTGAACATGGATGTAGAGGCTGTGTTAAGGACACTGCCTTTGAATGGCGGGGAGGATACACAACTAGCCGAGGGAGGTCTGGGTCAAGGGCGAGTTAGTGTATGCTGACCTACTTAAAGAAAATGCGTCTTAATGACCGAATACCTCTGTGTGTCTCTAAAAAGTGAGGGCAGTTCCTCACCTACCACACACCATTGTCACACTCGCCAATTTTCAATGAGTCCTTCCTGTCATCTAATAGTCCGTCCAGAGAGGGAAGCATGGAACAGACTGTGGAATGTCAGAGGGGGCGGAGTGTATGGGTGGGTGGGAAGGGATCAGCCAAAAATTTGTATTCATATATGCATAATCCATGGACACAGACAATAGGGTGGTGGAGGCCTGGGGTGGGGATGGGGGGCAGGGGCAGGGGCAGGATATAAGGGGTCAATGGGACATATATAATACTTTCAACAATAAAGATTTTTAAAATAATAGTCAGCCCACCTTTTATTTTGAGACCTTTGTCTTAATTGAGAGAGTAGGTTTTAAGGGGCCCCACCCACAGCAGGGAAAACATTGGAAATTCAGGGGAGAGGGACTGAGGATGGACAGATCAGCCTGGGGAGAAAGGAGGTGCTGCTTATCACACACAGAGGCAGGGGTTGAGCTGTGACACAGCAGGCAAATGCATGCTCTGAGGGGTGGTTGCAGGAGAGGAGAGATGGGAATACAGTGCTATGTAGCTTCTCTGTGTTGGTCCTCACGTATAAAATAAAAAACCCTGTCTTTAAAGACCTTCCTGGTAAGTTGAATATGTTGCAGATCCCTGTTTCAGGTTTCTGGTCTTCTGCACCTCTCCAGGGAGAAATTTTGGGGCATTAATGGCATGGTTTTAAAATGAGTGAAGAAGTAGAACCTAATCTGAGAGAGGGGGCAGGGTGCAGGGCATGTTATGAAACATCTGACCCCCTTGACCCTGGAAGGAATAGAATTCAAGTCTGCATTACTTTAGCAGTAGGTGCTTCACATAATATGGAAGTAAACAAAGTCCAAAAACCGCTGTGGAGTGCACTCAGAATCAAAGCGCTGAAAGGAATCTCAGAGATCATGAAATTCAAATCCTAGAAGTGTTTTGGGGTCCCAAGGTTATTGCTTGTCCCATGGCATTTTTAGGTTTCTTGCAGAATATTTTCTATGACTTTTATTAGCTGCTGTGGTAGACTTCTAAACCAATGCTGACAGCTCCCACCTCAGGGTTTTGCACCGACAGTTCCCTCTGCCTGGCATGCTCTTCCCCCGGACTTATACCATTTTGATTAACTCTTCTTCAAATCTTTGCTCAAATCTCACTTTTCTGATGATGCCTGCTTTGAGTAAAACTGGGCTGGTTATCTGTTGCTGTGGGACATACCGCCACAGACACAGCAGGGCCAAACACCACCTCTGTATGAGACCGATGGATGCTGTGGGTCAGGATTTGAACAGGGTGCACAGGAGATGGTTTACCTTTGGTCTTCCATCTCTGCTGGCATCTCAGGCTCAAATGGCCAGGGACTAGTACCATCTAAAACAGGGATGAGCTAACCACAGCCTGTGGGCCTACAACCTGTCTGTGCAAATAAGTGTGACTGAAACATAGCCGCTCCCGCTCATAAAATCAATGGCTACTTTTGTGCAATGACAGCAGAGCTGAGTAGTTGTAACAGAGCACCTATGCCCTGCAAAGCCACACAATCTGGCCCCTACAGACAAGGTTGGCCAGCCCCTGATCTAAAGGCTTTTCCCCCAGGTTACTAGCATTTCTGCTGGGAGGATGTGAGGAGGTGGGCAGCCGAGCAGAGCACCTATGGGAGGCTTCTCCACAGTGGCCTCGTGCACCTGAAAGTCTTGTGTGGCGGCACCCGGCACCATGAGCAAGCGTGCATCCTAGTGAGCAAGGTGGAAGCTGCATGGCCTTTCCTGACCGAGCCTCAGGCCACTTAGCTCCACATCCCCCTCCCCTCATGGTGGAAGCAGTCACCAGCCCACAAAATATGGGAAGAAAAATGTGAGCAAAAAAACCCCATCAGATCCCTTGCTATACAACTCTTCATGCTTGTAGGGCTTCTACTCCAAAACGCTGCATTTGTTGAGCTTCAGCAGGGCAACGCCCACCTAGAGCCCATACTGGGCTGTCCCCCACATCTCGTCTCCAGGGTCTGTGTAGACTCTGTGTGAACTGTTCACTCTTAACATAAGGGACTGTCCAGGGCCGGAAGCAGCGGTTATCCAGGGGCTCAGGAAGACGATGTCCACGGATCCAAGTGCAGGAGGGCTTGTGCCCCAACTCCTGTGGCATTGTTTTCTCAACCTATCATGTTGAACATACCAGTGACAAGATGGAAGACTTCCCACTGCAGGCCCCGCGAGCACATGTGAAATGTGAACAGACTGTCCTCAATGACCCCATTTTAAACCACATCCTATCTCTCTCTGTCCTCTTACCACCCCACCCCTTTTGCCCTTTCAGCCTTATTCCCAACTGTGGCTTGTACTTCGCTACCCACACCTACCTTCAGTCTACCATGTGGATCCCACTTCAGAACCGGCCCTCAGAGTCCAAAATGGGGGCTCAGTTGGGATGTTTCTATTTTGCTGGTCATCTATGCATATTCCCAAAGCAGCCTCAACTATCACCTCGATCCCACAAACCTTCACATCATCCTACTCACAACATTACCTCCTCACCATTTGTCTCTCCGCTTTACCTTTTGTTCAGAGCACGCAGCACATCCTGACTTCACGTTATGCATGTGTTGGCTGGTTTGACTCTCTCATGCAAATATGCCATCATGACAAACTCTTTGGGTTGACCACTGAGTTTCTAGCACCTGGCCCATAAGAGGCGCTCAATACATACCTCATAAAGGAACCAGGGAATTAATTCCTCTAAACCCAATCTACAAATGTGATGACATCCCAATCAAAATTCCAAGGGAACCTGAGCAAATGATTCAAAATTTATACATAATAAAATTTAGAATATGTGTACTTTGTGAAACACATTTTTTTGCAGCAAATTATGCAAAAATAATTGAATGAATATTCAGAGGTACCTATACAATGATCATTGCAGAATTATTCATAAAACAGAAAACAAAATAATACTAAGCCCATTAACTAGAGCCAAATTACATAATTTATGATGTAGCAGGAGAAAAGATACTAAAGGTGTTATTTTTCAGAAATATTTTTAATATTAGAAGTAGAATACATTAGCAAACAGAAACAACATAAAATGATTACAAATATGAATAAGTGTATATTTACATATATGGCTAACATATCTGAAAGGATATATATAAAAATATGTATAATTGTCTCCAATTTAGTATGTGGATGATCACTTATTTTAAACCTTTCTCTTTTCTACCTATAACCATGAATTATTTTTATAATAAAAAATCTACTTTTATTTTGAAAAATAAAATCAAGTCCAATAGCTTTATTGTGAAGATGAAGAAACTGGTCTCAATATAGATTGTGTATATTTGAGTACTGAAGGTGGGATTAAAGAAATGTGTACAGTATTATCTACCTGGAAAGACGAGCAGGTTTGCCTAAAAGTTGGCAGTTGTTTAAACATTTTTCTGAACCAAACAGTACTTGTAAAAATAAATCCCATGCCTACAATCAAATTGTATTGTGGCAAGACACTCAATTTAGAAGCACTTGCACTTGACTAATTATATCACAGAACATTAATACAGCAAGATACAGGCAAACAAATATCTCAGATTTGTTCCCTCCTTCATCCTCACACACATTTTCTTGTTTCTACACTGGTCTGTTCTGCCTTGTTCGTTTCTCAGCATAGTCTTAGGACTCTCGATTGCCTTGTCTCTGCTGACTATTTTATATTTATTTCTATTTCCACTCCATTCAACCTCTCTGTCCATTCTTTAAGCTTCTTGCTATTCCATTTTCTTTATGTTTTTTTCTTGTCTTTAAAATTTCATTCTAACATAGTTAAAGAAAAAATCTATTTTAATGTCAGATAAAAAGTCTCAACTTCGCAAATTATGTTTCAGTTCTTACAGTTTTCACTGTTTGTATTAAACATTTCACTCCATTCAAGTTTCTTTTACCTTATCTTTAAATTTCACACTTCCTTCTTTTAGTCTTCTCCCTTCCCTTTATCAACTTATTATGGAGTTTATCTCAGATGACTTATCTCTGGTTCAGTTCTATCATTTTTTAAAAAGTACAATTTCCATTTAATTTTTTCCAGAGAATGTTGCTTGAGTCCTTAAAAGCTTAGCTCCTTACATGGGCTTTGGTGGGGGTCATGGGGCAGCCCCGCAGGTCTGACTTGGGTGGAGGTTCAATCCTTCCGGAAGTAGTGAGAATGGATCCTGACTCCTTGCTGTGTGGCAAGGACATCCAAGACCCTTGCTTCAGAAATGTCCCTAAAGGCAGTGGCCTCTACTGCTTCCAATGATGAACTTCTTAAAGGCCTTGTCCTTGGGCACAGCTAGTGCAGTGAATAGGCTGCACATGGCTGCGGCCTTTTTTGGCACAACTGTTGTTCCCTCTTTTCTTGGTCGTCTTGGGAGAGAGGGTCCCCGAGAGTTGGTCCTATCATTATCATCTTCCTAGTTTCTATCATTCCAACAAGCATTGGAGGTGTCCCTCCTCATCCCGTGGAAATGTACACATAGCCAGGAAAATGTATGGTATTTGCTGTGCCACTCTTAAGAAGAATATTTTGTATTGTCTTACTTCAATAAATTTTTACCTAAAACCTAAGAGTTTCCATGAAGAGAAATTTTGTATCTAAACATGTTTTCCATGAGGACAAAGTCCATGAAAATGAGATCATGTTAAGAATCATTTCCACTTCTGCTGTCAGTCATTCAGTGACTTCCTTTTGTCTCAGAATAAAGGTCTGAGTGTTTCACTGGCCAACCAGGACCCAGGCTCCAGCTGGCAGGACCAATGTAACTGCAGGACAGAGGGGCACCTGTGAGCTCCCAGGAGCCACACCTCAGGTATCCCTCCCAGTGTCAGCAGCCCCAGGAGTTGCTACCCAGCAAGGTCTGGGGAGGACCAGGGAGCCAAGGACACAGGTTCTCTGGACAGACCTGCAGGGAGAGTCCACACCTGCCCTTGCCCAGCTCCTGCCCTGCCTCACCTCTCC
Organism: Myotis lucifugus; assembly: GCF_000147115.1. Classification (NCBI taxonomy): domain Eukaryota; kingdom Metazoa; phylum Chordata; class Mammalia; order Chiroptera; family Vespertilionidae; genus Myotis; species Myotis lucifugus. Next base: position 104,282 of record NW_005871984.1, read on the forward strand.
TCGCTGATTTGCTCCAGGGCCCAGAACCAGGCCCCAAATTGCTCCTCAGGCTCTATTTGATATTTGTGGGCAGCCTCTGCAGCAGCACTATCTCCTCCATTGCTTTCTGCTCCTGGGGCCAGAGGGAAGGAGAGTATGCAGACATGGCTCAAGTGGGGGTGAGGAATGGGACAGGGGCCCGATCCTGGGTCTTTTCACACAGGGTTACCCTCCTTCCCCTTAATTCCATACTGGCCCTTCCTGTGCTCAGAGCCCTTCCTCCAGGGTTATGTGAGATTATGTTGGCTAGAAAGAGGGGGATTGAATTATCCTGGAGAAGTGTCCAAGTGCTAGATTTCAGTAATATTTGAGAAAGAGAATAAAGGATATACAAGGAAGAGGCACAACCAAAGAAATATTTGGCTCAGCAGTGAAAAATATTTGTACATTCATAAAAATGTATCTGATTCAATAAAAACTATGATACATGTTGAGGGAACAGAGGGAGGGAAATGAGGCCACAGTGGAGTGAGAAAGCTAAGCTTTTATTTGCTAGAACAGGAAGTCAATAGATAGTGCTAAAATTAAGTTAGCTATTATACTTTTGTTAAAAATAAATTTAAAAAATTAAGGGAATAAAACATTAAGGTCAATCTTTATATCACAACAATGTTATTGAAATTTAACCTAAATGTTGAAAACTTTTTTAAAAAGGTCATTACTAAGCCAAAGACATTCCTGAATATGAATATTTGAACATTAGAAAAACAGAAGAAGTTTAGAAAATCAACGAAAAGAGGTCCATTCTAACGATATTGGGTCCATTATATACTTTAGGAATCATGGCAGACAACGTTTAAATCAAACCAGTAATATTTTAACTTTTAAACTTTTTACATACATGAATTACATCATTGTTCTTTAGCTTCTCTTGATCTAAGAATAGAAAAAATTAACTGATCAATTCTGATACAAATGCAATAGGAAAATAAAAGTTTCTGATTACCTGACAGGTTGATTACTAACATACAAAATGAGAAAATTGTATTCCATTTTTATAATATCCAACAAAATTTATAGTTTAAGTTACCTGGAAAGATGATGCCCATAAAGTAAAATCTAAACACTTAGTGTTACTTTTTGACCAAACAGATATTCTCTATTAGGTACAAATGAACGAATATTCATGTACAGAGGAAAACGACAAAGCACATTAGACCAGGCAAGGAACTTACCTAATAGAAAAGCTTACCTCCTGCATATCAGAACCTCTCGTTTCTAATCTCACATTCGTACCCACCTCACTTGAAACACTAGATCTAACAGCTGACAGCTCTCAGAACCAGCTTCTGCCCAGGCAGTAATGCCTAGATGCACCTGCATCCCTGGCCACATCCTTAACCACTGATTGATAATCAACTAAAATATTTTACAAAAAAGGGGGGGGGATTTCTACTCAATTGCAAAGTAAGCTATTTAAATTTGAATTTAAACAGAGTGTGCTAACCGAATTGGACATACCTACAGCACACAAATCATTTTGCTCCTACAAAGGCCAGGAGAAGAAGAAAAACTCCAAACGGGGTCTTGGGTGTACTTTGTTCCCACCTTCCTTCCATAATGTGGGCCGCACATCATGGGCACACATTCCTTGTGACTGAAGAGAGGGGGGCATGGGATAGCTCGTCCTTTACTGTCCCAACTGTCTCCCTACAGGCGAGCCACCCACGGCCCTGGAAGAAGCTAGGACATACGGCAATAGAACCTTAAATGAACAGCTCGAGACAGGCAAAATGCACACTCCATGAGAACGCAGCTCAGAACCCCCCATTTCTCATTGTGCTGTATTACTTCAAATATAATGGAAACTTCACATGTACTTCTGCTCTCCTAGTCAACTGAAAAACTTGTCATGTGTGGGCCTTTTTAAGCAAATCAACTCAATTTAACATAGCATTCAGGAAAAGATGCCGGCAAGCAGGAGTGCGAAATCCTACAGTTCTGATTCTTCTCCTAAAACCAAAGGACACAGGAGATGATGCTAGTTTCACATGCTGAGGCTCACCTCTGGGACACCCATGAGGTGCTCTGAGGGCACAGCCTTACATCTGGATGAGAACGATTTGAACAGCTTAAGTCTGTATGTGAGGTGGGATCATTTGGTTGAGCACTATGTAAAATGGGCCCCAGATCAGAAATTCAATCCTTATACATAAACAACTGATTTTTAAAAATTTGTGCAAATGAAAAGCTGTGACCTCAATCCAATCATTCATCTTTAAAATGTATGCTCTTTGGAGCAAGGGGACAGGACATAGTGGTTAGGAAAAACAGACCACATCAAAATCATGTGGCCAATTGACCACGCTGATAAAGAGGTGGCAAAATGTATAAACAGACATTCTGCTGTTCTCCTCTACTTGTTCCCCTCTTTCACTTATCAGGAATAAACACAGTCGCCTTCCTTTCTGCTGATATTATTAGCACATTCCAGGCACAATCTCAACAAGCAAGTTATGCTATGGCAAGTTACTGTCAGATACCAGTTAATATATCAAACATGCCAAAAGCAAATGAGCTAGTTTTGGCAAATGTTCTTGAGACAGACTAATTCTAACTATATTCAACACATGAATTTATTTAGTTAGCTGTGGTTTACTTGGGGACTATTCAACATGGCAGATTTAAAAAGTTAGTATAAGAGCTCAATGTTCTAATCTATAGAACACTTTCATGACAGTGATTCTTAATTCTTTCAAAAAATGGTTTTTAACTCTTGCCCTTGTATTTACAAAGCTAACATCTCACTTCTTCCTCCCATGCCACATGATTAATTTGGGGCTTCAATTAGAATATTTTATGTAGTTGATCATAGGGCTGCTTTATAAAAAATTTTGCTGTACCTGTGTAGAGGTTGGTCTGCCTGCAGTCCATCTTACACCAAGGTGGGATCATCTTCTGTTTAGGCAGAAATGCAAAATAGGTACTTATTTTCATGAAACAAAGTATGCCACCATATGGGGTAATAAAGTTGTCGTTTATAAAAAGAACCCTATGATACTCGCCAGTAATGTCCATCTGAAACCACTGAACCAATCTTATAAGAAAGTGGAGCAAGATCCTGATAGAGTATTGGTTAAGACACTATTTTCCAAACCATGCAAAAATGGTCCTAATTTTTAAGAGGGAATTGGGTAGTCAAATCTAAATATACCTACTCTCTGGCTCTTAGAGAATCAAAATGCTCACTGATGTGTTAAAAGCTAATCAATCAAGTAATGAATAATGTCTAACAGCATTCACAAATTTATATACTTAAGATTCTTTATTTTTTTCCTCCAAGTATACAGTTATATTCATGCACAAACCTAATTTGGGACATCCTCGTTTCACAGGAATCTGAACCAGCCATTTTAAATAGTGTTGCCAGCACTAGAAATGTATACAGCTAAACCAGCTGCTGCTTTGTTCTTTAAGGAAATTCCTTCACTGAATTTCAAGTTCATTAAACTGCTTTTGAAGAAATTATTCTAGTCAACATTTTTATGTTAGAGTCACATAAAATTATTGTAAAGGTTCCCCCCCACCCCCCCGACACACACACATGTTTGAAAAATGAGACAATGTTAGCTCTTTGAAAAATAAATTAATTCAGTTGTGCACAAAGTGACAGGTAGAGCCTTTCACAACTTCCTCTAACTTCAGGCTAATGAAAGGATTTGAATTAAGCAGGAGTTTGATTTTGTGATAAAATCAGAGACCTTGCATATGCCTACAGATAGCTGAACATCCTCTGGGAGGACATGATGATCAGTGTTTTACATAGTCTGGAGTAAACTTATTCATTCATTCATTCATCCAATTCATTCAGCACCCATTCAACCCATAAGCCTTTACCTCATGCCTTTCAGTTTTTTTGGTGCTGGGGGTGTTGCTTTGTTGAAAATTTTAACAAGGTGATGCTTCCAATGATTTTTATTTCTAGTGGAAGGGTCAACAGACAGTGCTGCTCATCAAACCTCAAACACATGGCCCAGGGGGGCTCTTGATCTTCTGCTGCTGTAGCTACATTCCAGACAGAAAGACAGAAGAAGAAAAGGGAGATTTTTCAGAAGATCAGCATAGCACAGAGCGTTCATATTACTGGCTTAAAGCTTCGTGACATGGCCACACCTCGCTGCAAGAGAGGCTCAAAAACGTAATTATATAGCTGAGTGACCGATGCAGAAGGAGAACTGGCTATTGGAAGGTAACTAGCACTCTGCCACAAGCTGTAAGGAAAGATTAGGGATGTTTTAACTTCAAGAATTCATCATGATAAAATTTCATAGCCCTTTGCAAGCATATGTGAAAAGCTTATACAAGCAGGTCTGTAATAATCATTTCTTAAGCTAACAGGACAAAGTGGAGATAGGCTTAACTTATAGAATGAAACTAGGTTTGATGCAAGAAATTTTATGGCACTCACCTGAACAGGATTACATATTATATGTGTGTTGTGACTGACTAATTGGGTTTCATCTTGAGTATTATAACTAGTGGTTCTTAAAGAACAGGATTTTGTATGTATTATGTACATTTTTCTAAGAAGTGTTTATTATTATCATAGAATCAAAGACATATGTGAAGGAAAAGGCTAAGAATTACTGTACCTGATTTGATGTGGAGCAACTCTCATTTCCAACTTCAGAGAATTATAATCCAGAGTTTTCAGTAAGTGGTGCTGGTGCTGACACTCAAATTAGTAAACTGTCCAGTGCCCCTTCCGCTGTCTCTTCCCACGCCTTCTAAACTCTCCTCCCACTTTCTCTCTTCTCGCAGCATGTCAGTTTCTTTCTTCCAAGTGAGTCAATGCAGCTGAGAATGTTAATTTATTTGATATGATGCTCTGACAAAACATGAGGGTGTTCGTTTGTCATCCCATCAGGGGCAGTTATTGCTCTTTGGACAGATCAGATCTGGGCCCAAATGTGCACTCTGATTGGAGTCCCAAACCGTGGGACATGTCATGAGACAAGTTATAAGAAGGGCCATTGGTGTTGAGACTGGGAGTTACTTTTTGCCTTCCTGGACCCTTCACTCTTTGCTGCTGTTTACTGGTGTATTTGCTTACAGTTCCATTGGTCTAGATGCTATAAGAAATCTAACATCTTTCTCAGCCATGACCAGTACTTCCTCAATCACCTTCACATGGAAGTGGAAGAGCCTTTCTCCACTAGAAGGGCTCTGCTCAGACTCTTGGTTTTCTAAAGCAGATGCCAGCTCCACTCTCCACTCCAAAGACTATGACAGTCAACTGATCAGGATTACAGACTATGTGCTGTGCACTTAAATGGTATCATAAAGAGCAATCCTCTGTAATTGCTCAGGACATCAACTCCCTGTAGCAGGCCTAAACTGGAAGGTCAGTGTGGCCATGAACACCAGGCCATAGGGACCCGAGTGTCACGTGGGCTGGGTCCAATCCTAACCTCACAGACAGGAAAACTACAACCAGAAGAGCGAATTACCTGAGTGAGCAGTGCAGAGCAGGGCCTGATTCCTGCTCACTCTAATGTGTGAACTGCCAAGACAATGAAAACCCCATGCCCACAGCAGGGACTCTGCAAGGTAAATGTCAATGAACCTAGGAGATGAACCATCCTTTCCCGAGGGCCCATTTCGGGCTGCAGCAGTGTGCCTGGTAAGATTAACTAGTCACGGCTTTTGTGTCTTGGTGACATGGAGAGAGAATTTAGCAAGAGCTCCGAGGGTGCAGTGCACAGGGCTGTTCAGCATTAAAGAGAAAGACTCAGTGCTCCCCAGGCCAGAAGGAATCATGGAAGGAATCTCTCTGCAGAGACAGAGCTAAGGCCAGGATAGGACAGAGTGCATCTTCTGAACAAAGGTGTGACTCCAACACGTGGGCAGCTCTGCGCAGTCAAGAGGTGTCTTGGCATCACATTTCCTAAGACAAGAGCTGATGGAGGACCAAACTGGAGAACACAGCACCCAGCACAGGACAGAGTCAGAATGTGCATGCTGACCACCCGCGGAGAATGCTTGCCTCCTTCCACCTGCTTGGAAGGAGCACAGCAAGGCAGGGCTGTGGCTTTCAGCTCTTAAGAGAGGGAAGCAACCCCTCCAGGCGAGTCCCACCCACATGCCATCCCTGAACTGCTGGGCAGGAGCTGCAACCACCACCTGGACTCCTCCTCCTCCCAGGGCCTGAGACAGGCCTCTAGACCAGGCAGGATGGGCTTGTTCCCTGGCCAATGTCTGGTGTAGGCAGGGCACGTGGTTGTGACAGGAGACAGAGGGACTTCCAGGAAAGGCTTTCTTTACAAACTGGGGGAGATGCAGGGAAGAAATCTGCTTTCTCTTTGCTGATATGGGAGTGTGGCTGTGATGGCTGCAACCAACGCAGCCACTTGCTGTCTGGGAAGAAGTGCTCCAGGGTGCATGACCGATGGAGGGTTTTGACAGTGGCCTTCTGGACACCAGGCTCCTTTTTACACAGTGTGCACAGGGATCAGGTGCCACATTGGTGAGGGAATTGGAGGTCATTTAAATTTTTTGGTTTTTTTCAAACAAGCCTCTATTTGTAGGAAGAACAGAACTCAAGGGGCTTTTCCCCTTCACTGCACTAAAACCTAAGCTCTTTGTGGAGAAAAATGTATCCTACACCTTGAATGTGGCTTGACCTTGGCTCCACCCTCATTCCATGAATGCAGATGGGAATTTTGTGACCAAAATGGATTAGAATATAACAAAAATATTTGTCACACCAAGTAGACTTTAGAGATCTGTTGAAGAGACAGATCTAATTACAGCTGAATCTTTGGGGAAGAAAAATAGTTGTTTTATGAATAATTAAAGCTGATAAAACTGGGAGCACCACAAAATTAAATTGTGTCTTTCATGTTTGAGTCAAAATCACTAGCCAGCCTTAGAAAGTAATTTAATTATGAAGTACAGACTGCTTTTTTGTATCTCAGTCTCTCTCCTCTGTATCTCTTGTCTGCACAAGGATCCTATCAGGTGACCCAACCCTCATTCACAATCCAGTTTTGGAGACCATGTATTCCAGCTGCTCTACCCATGCATGCATATATGCATCTATCCCTCCCTCCATCACATGCATGCATGCATCTATCATCATCCCTCCTTTCCTACCTCTTTCCTTCCCTCCCTCCCTCCCTCTACCCATCCACCCACTCATCCATTCACTGGCATTATCAGCCACTTGCCACATACTGCACTATGAGGGATGTTGTCCTCACTTAACATCCACTGTTAAATGGTTCTACTTTACAGACGTGGACACTGAGGCAGGTGAAGAAGCTTGCCCAAAGTCACACTGAGTTGCAGAAATGGGACTTGATTCTGAAGCTTGGATGCTGCTTCAACCGCCAGAAGACTAGCAGCCTCAGTGTCTCCCTCAGGTCTCAGGTTCTTGGTACTCCCTTCACCTTAGCCACAGGCCCACACCTGTCCCAGCAAAACCCAAAATTCAAATTAAAGGCAACAACTGTACAGTACAGACCTATAGCTGGGTAACAACTTACAAAAAAGCAGAGGCTGTATCTGTGTTCAAAGCTCAGCTGTGGGTTCCCCTTCACACAGCCCTTAGACATGGCAGTCATTCAACCCTGGTGCTCACAATGTGTCCCACACCACCTTTCCAGGCTTAGCAGCTACTCCCTCTGAAATATACCTAGTTTGTAAAATGCTACACCTGTGTAGATGGATTCAGTGAAGAGAATTTTTCTGTCAGATTTTCCCCTAGTTTTTTTTTTTACATCCAAAGCAGACAGTCATTGTAGCTAGCCTTGTACTACTCTGGAACAAAAAATTCCTCTGCTACTCAGCCATGGAGGTTGGGGAGCTGGAGTTTGGGGAGGAGGTACTCTAGAGCATTTCTTAGCATCACCATGCCCTGTGATAAGTCTGGGAATAGACAAGGTGCCTTCTACTCAATGTACCACTGGATGCCCTAGCCAGAGCAATTAGGCAGGAAATAAAAGGTATGCAAATCAGAAAGAAAGAAGTAAAACTGTCTGTTTGCAGATGTGCCTTTATATGCAGAGAACCTTAAGACTCCACTACAAAACTGTTAGAACTATTAAACAAATTCAGTAAAGTTAGAAATTAAAAATAAACAGAAAAATTAGTTGCCTTTCTATACACTAACAATGCACTGTCTGGAAAAGAAAAAAATCCCACTAACAATACCTTCAAAAACAATTTTTGGGAATATATTTAACCAAGGGATTAAAAACTCTGTACATGAATACTAAGACACTGATAGTAGAAACCGAAGACACAAATAAATGGAATGACATCCTGTGTTCACGGCTCAGAAATATTAATATTGTTAAAATGTCCAGCCCTGGCCAGTGTTTCTAAATGGTTAGAGCATCGGCCCACACACCAAATGGTCTCAGGTTTGATTCCCAGTCAAGGGGACATACCTGGTTGCAGGTTTGATCCTCATTCAGGAGGCAACCAGTCGACGTTTCTCTCTCTCTCTGCCTCTCCCTTCTTCCCTCTCTTCCACTCTCTCTAAAAATCAATGGAAGCTCTGGCAGGCATGGCTCAATGGTTACAGCATCTCCCTCCAATCAAAATGAAGGGTCTCGAGTTTGATTCCTGGTCAAGGGCACTACCTGGTTGCAGGTTCCTGGGCCCCGTCCAGGTGCATGTGGGAAGCAAACAATTCATGTGTCTCTCTCACATTGAAGTTTCTCTCTTTCATTGATGCTTCTCTCTCCTCCTTTCCTACCTCCCTTCCACTCTCTCTAAAATCACTAGAGAAAATATCCTTGGGTGAGGATTAACAACAAACGTTCATACTAATCTAAGCAATCTTTAGTTCAATGCAACCACTATAAAAATGCCAATGGCATTTTTCATATCAATAAAGTCCCAGCCCAGCCCGCATGGCTCAGTGGTTGAGCATCAACCTATGAACCTGGGGGTCATGGTTAGATTCCTGGTCAGGGCACATGCCTGGGTTGTGGGCTCAATCCCATGTGGGGCCTGCAGGAGGCAGCTGATTGATGAATCTCTCTCATCATTGATGTTTCTATCTCCCTCTTCCTTTCTGAAATCAATAAAATATATTTTAAAAAATAAAAAAGTCATACAATTTTTAGGAACCACATAAGATCCTGAATAGTCGAAGCAATCCTGAGGGAGAACAAAGCTGCATCACACTTCCTGACTTCAAGCTACATTACAAAGTTGTACTGAAAACAGTGTGACATAAAACCAGACACCTAGACCAACTAAACAAAATCAAGTGCCCAGAAATAACCCCTGCATAAAAGTTCAACTATTGTTTGACAAGGAAGCCAAGAATACTCAATAGAAGAAAAAGCTCTTCAATAACAGCGTTAGGGAAAGTGCATATTCACTTGAAATAGAATGAAATTTGGACCTCTTTCTTGTAACATTTACAAAAGTAAACATGAGGTTTAAATATAAGACCTGAAACTGTGACACTCCTAGAACAGGGAAAAGCTCCTTGACATGGGTTTCTTAATAAATTTTTGGATGACACCAAAACCACAAGTGACAAAAGCAAACATCACCAGACAAATCTACTGCAGAGCAAAAGAAACAATCTATAATATGAAAGGGAACCTACACACACACACACACACACACACACACACACACACACACACACACCACAAAAAAACAGGAAAGACATGAAATAAGAATTTCCGTAGTGATGGTTACTTGAAACTTTAAAATTTAGGAGACTTTCTTATTTCTCAATTGAGGATGGCATTTTATGACACAAAATCCAAAAAAAAGTTAATTTAAAACTTTGTGAATCAGAGTATAACACAAAATTTTAAAAATTTCATGGCAACAGAAATTTTAAATAAAAAACAGACAATAAACAGGAACAAATATTTGCATCTCATACATCAAGGGCTCTGACAAATTAACCTGAAAAAGAACAATCCAAATAAAATGTGCACAAAAGATCCGAGTTCACAGAAATACACAGCTCTTGAATATATGGATATATTTGGTGTAATTCCTGAGAACACAAATGAAGACCACAGGAAATCCCATGTTTCACCTGTCACAGCAGTAAAGGTCACAGAGCTGTGATGCTAGTGGAGGTATAGAGAACAAAAGCTTCCATGAGGGCTGGCACAGACCCCTGGGGGCAGTTTGCAAATACCGACACAAAATGTTAAATGCACTCAGCTTTAACCCAGCAATTTCACTTCTAGGAATTTACAGATGTTATCAGATAACTGATAACACAGCCATTAACATTCAATGTGACCATGCCATATGTCGTTACTCTCTACTACACCTTAAGTGAAAAAAAATCTGCTAATTGTGTCAGAAATACATAGAAATATGCATAAAATCATTTTTGGAAAGATTCACAAAAAGTGGGTTGTGCCCTGAGCAGTGATCTCAGTGGTTAGCGTCAGCCTGCACACAGAAGGGTCTCAGGTTAGATTCCTGGTCCAAGGCATGTACCTGTACCTGTACCTGTGTTTCAGTTTAGCTCACTGCCTCCAGTTAGGGTGAGGGAGCTAACCCTCACCAATGTTTCTCTCTTCCTGTCCCTCCCTTCCACTCTCTCTGAAAAAGCAATGAAAAAAATATCCTCAGTTGAGGATTAACAAAAAAAAACAACAACAAAAAGTGGGTGGTGGTGGCCTTTGGAACAGGGAAAAGGAGTGGGAGTCAGTATAGGAGGAAGCAGTTGTCTGGATTCTGAACTGGTGCTGCCTCAGGTTGGCTTTCCTTCATTATGCTAATGAAGGAGGAAGTTCAGTTCAGGTTGTAGGACCCTTCCAGCTTTAAAATTAATAAATAAGTTGGCTACTATAATTTTAGGGCGACCTTAAGGATTTATACAGCTTATAAGGCTATTTTTAAGATGTGAGATTTTCCTTTGAATGGTATTTTTAAATAATGAAGAGGCCTAAGATTGATCACTTTAGTATTTCCCATAGATGGCAATGAAGAACAGGCAATAAGACAGGGAAACTATTCATAACAACTTGAGTCCCTTGGCTATGTTTGGAGAATTTTTGCTTATTTTACATAAACACAAACCCTCAAATTTGGAAAAAGGCTGTTTTGGCCCTTTTTTGGCTTAGAGTGAACAGGTAAGTGTTTAAAAACTGATTTTAGAGACTGTCCACACACCAATTCTTCTCATGAATGTTTATGTCCAAAGAGCAGCCATACTACACAGGGATCTTATTAAGCTGTGTATTTTGTTAAATTATTGACAATAACCAAGAGCTCACATGAATATATTTTATAGACTTAAAAAAGAAACATTTACAAAAAGAAAGAAACATTTACACAAACAATAAACATGAAGGCTCAAAGTGAGCAGGCCAGCATTTACAACGTGATTTTTCAGGAGTGCTTGTGTCTTATTTTCGAGAACGTTTATGTTCTAAGAGCAGTACAATTAGCCTGTTACGGAGGGTCTTAATCTTGTTTGTATAGTGTTGTTGAAATATCTTCTTTAGCTTTTGCCTTAACAAATCCAAAGACGGAAGGTGATGGCAATCTGGTATATTCAACATGATGTGGAAAAATCCATTCCACATATCCAAATGCGGAAGCCTGGGAAAACAAAGCACAAATAAAGGATAAAATGTAGCATTCCATATGCAGGGCCCACTCTTGCCTTTGTCTCCCAGTCATGGAGAACTGAACATTAACAACCTTCACCTACACGAAACTCAATGCATCAAGAAAAGGAATGTTCAATCGATCCTATATAATAAAGAGGTGATATGCAAATTAATTCTCACACCATCACACCATCACAAGATGACTGTGCCCACAGCAGAGGCAGGATTCCCATAACGAGCCATATGAGCGATAAGAAGGGACCTGAGGCTGTGTGGTGCCAGGCTGGGGCACCTGAGGCTGCACCCCCTCGCCTGGCGGGGCTTGACGGGGGACCTGAGGTCATGCCCCCTGCCCTGGCACTGAGCCGGGGGACCTCAAGTTGGGTCGGGGGACCTGAGGCTGCGCTCCCCGCCTGGCAGGGCTTGATAGGGCCCTTGAGGCTGAGCTTCATGACCCAACGGGGCTGGACGGGTGACCTGAGGCTGCGCCCCTCTCCCGGCACTGGGCTGGAGGACCTGACACTGCACCCCCTGTGCAGCACTGGGTCAGGGGACCTGAGGGTGGGGCCCCCACCCAGTGGGGCTTGATGGGGGTGGGGCTGGCCGGGTCTGGGTCTCGCATGATTTCAAAGCGCACGTGGGTGGGTGGGGACTTGACTCTGGGTTCCGCGGCGTGCCCCAGACTCTGACAGGAGGAAGATTTTCATATACATTTTACTAATTTTCTTTCATCTCTGACACTTCTATTACAAAGAGCAAATAGCAATATTAAAATATTTCCTCTAATTAATTTCCTTTTAATGTGCACAAATTCCTTGCACCAGGACACTAGTTTATAAATAAGAGATATAATTAAATATCTATAAATATCTAATTTCCAAAATGTGATTCAAGAAAAGTAGTCTTAGTAATAATAGCTCTTCAGTCAAAAACCTTTCTCTTTTAATTTTTTTAAAGAATATTGATCTGTTTATTGCTACTGGTATTTCCAATATTGTCAGATCTGATAATCTGGTCAATGGCTCTGACAAGCCTCATTGCAACCACGCCAGGAACAGGCAGAAAGGCTGGGCTGCCCAGAACAGAGCACAGAGTTAAAGTTCTAACCACTGTAATGGCTAAAGCTATCTGCAAAAATTCCAGAACATGAAGATAATGCACTGGGGGAAATTTGTGTTCCAGGAGGAAATCCAGCCCATTATTACCAGGCCTGCTTAGAGTTAATTTATAGCTACTCTGGTCAGAGATTGAAGCCTCTGAATAATTTTCTGGTCCTTTCTTGATGACCAAGAAAAATCATAAAGTAGTTGCTAAATTTGATGATTCATGCAGAATAAAGCATACTGTAAGTTTTCCTCTGGGGCCTCTTATTTATGTACAGACTCTGCATTTTATAAAATTACTATTGACAGGTCTTTTTCTTGTAAAGTCTGTAAAAATCCACTGGGGCTGTATACTTAAGGTGAATCTGTTTTTCAACGTATGTTTTCATATTTCAAAAACATTTAAGAAAAAGTATCCTATATAATAAAAGCTCAGTGACCCTTACAGCAGAAAACCAGAACAACCGGTCGCTATGACATGCACTGACCACCAGAGGGCAGACATTCAATGTAGGAGCTGCCCCCTGGTGGTCAGTGTGCTCCCACAGTGGGAGTGCTGCTCAGCCAGAAGCCAGGCTGGCGAGCACAGCAGCAGTTGTGGGAGCCTTTCCTGCCTCCGCAGCAGCGGTAAGGAGTGGTGAGCCAAGTGGTAAGGAGCGAGCAGGCAGGCGTCAGGAGCAAGGGGTCCTGGATTGCAAGAGGAATGTCCGACTGCCAGTATAGGCCCAATCTAAACTGGCAGTCGGACATCACCCAGGGGTCCCAGAATGTGAGAGGGCACAGGCCGGGCTGTGAGGCCCTGCCCCTCTCCTGCACAAATTTCATGCATTGGGCCTCAAATAAATATATAACGAGTATACTTGTACTGAATGCTCAGCTTAAACATTACCAATAGTTGATTCACACATTATATTAAGAGAGCCATCTATGTTGAAAGGAAGAATCCTAGTCAATCATTAATTGCCATTGTGATTTTACAGATGAGAAAACAGTCTCAGAAATACTAGTCATGCCGGGGTGGGACTTAAAACCCTACCTTGTGATGGATAGTTGCCTCATCATATTACTCTATAACTTACAAAGCACTTTGCATGCATTATTTCTCTTGCTTCTTATAATAAACATCTAGGGTACGCAGGAGGATTATAGCTTCCATTTCCGTAGGCAAGAGGAGAAAAAAGCAACAAGTGGAGGCTTGGTAACACCAGGTGATTGGTGTTTTCAGGAGGCAACCATTCAGCCGGGGTTTTCATTGCTTCTAGGAGGGCCGTGGCTGCCACACTGTCTCAGATGAGAACAAAGTAATGAAACTGTGGAACTTGCTCACTGTACCCAGCACCCAGGACTGTGCCATGTCACCATACTTGCCAAGGCATGGGTTTTCCACGCAGGCAGAGATCCATTTCCCCTTGAGATGGAACTCAACACACCACCATATTTATTCTCTCCTCACGGTGGTGCTAGTGCTAATACCCACCTTCTAAAAAGACCTTCAGGCTTCCAGACTCCTCCTTCATTTTTCAATTTCATGTAAGAGCCAAAAAGCATGCAGTACACGGTTGCAGCAACTCCAAAGTAATCAATCTACAAAGAAAATATAGGCCTATATATCTAAAATACCAATTCACACACCAGTATATTAAAATGTCTAACTTACTCAGCCAGATACAGTCACAAGAAGTTACTTTTGAAGAATCTGGACATCATATGTTCTGTATCCCACTGATGTGCCCTACTGAATGCCTGTCTAGGCTTTGGTGGAAACTTCCACAGACAGATCACCCACTGTCCCCTGAAGCTCTGTTCTCCTTGAGCTGTTGTGTCCTTCTAAGTCCTTCCTTTCTTTTGTCACCCAGAGGCAAAAGAAATCCCCTCCCCCAAGGACAGTTTGGAAGGCCTCCTAACTCCTGGCCCTGGGACCCACCCTCCGCTCTCACTGCGCTCCAAAGCCTCATGGAATGTGCTCATAACTGAACATAACACTCAAGCATGGCCTAAAGCCCAGGATAGGAGACCTGAGCAGCTCATACTAACTAGATGCTCAAATTCATTCTGAAAATATAATTGTTATAATATAATAAAGAAAAACGTTTCCAAATCTCTCATGTTAACTCTTATACCTGGTAGTTCCACAGTTTGTTACTGAGCATCTCAGTACATTGAAAACCGGACATTTCACACTTTGCTGTAAATGTAGTTCCTTTTGGAAAAATTTTACCATCATTACTCTGAACTCTATTTCAGATAAGTTTTCTTTTTATCTTTGCTTCATTTATCTTTTCTTCTGGAGAATTTTCTAGTTCTTTCTTTGTATCCTCATTTTGGGTGTCTGTTTGGGTTTGTGACTATGTATATCCTCTACGCCTCTCAATCTCTAGTGCAGGACAGTGTTAAAGGATTAGATCAGGCAAAGACTCAAAGCCTCCAGAGACCTCCAGAGACCACATCTCTGATGGGATTCCAACTTCAATTTCGCCCAGGCAAGTGTCCTCAGGTGTGGCAAGTGTTTTTGTTTCAACAGTGTGGGGCAGTTGTTTCTACCTGGAGGCTAATTGTTGTTTTTAGTCTCTTAAGTGTCCTCAGGGCAAGGTGTTTTCCAATAGGGTGTGTCAACTGTCTTCCCTGCAGGCAAGGTAAATGTCTATGTGGGAAAGATGTCCTCTACTGCATGAGAGAATGACTCAGCCCATGAAATTTGGGGTATCTGCTTTCTGAGCTCTATCCTCCAAGTCCCTAGTCCTGACTTCTTCTCTCAGCTCCAAGTCACTTTACCCTCCCTCTGCCAGAGGACAAGGTGGGTGGCTCCACAAGGAATTTTGTGTGTTGGCCCTTTAAGAGGGTGTCTTAATTTTCAGCTGTCATCTCCTGGCAGACAGCACCCTGCTGCTTTTCACTGTCATATATTATGGGGTACCCTTCTCAGTTTTGGTACTCACTGCTGGGGGCCCCAGCTTGGGGATTAGATCCCAGAGTTGTCAGTGGCAACCCCCCACAGCTGAGATATCTCTCTAGACTTCAGTTGCTGTCGGTGGGTGCCTGGCCAGCCCGTTTTGCATCTCCAAATCTCCTACCAGTCTTTATGTGGCCTCCACTTTTGGTCCTCAGGTATCAGGGTTCTCTCTTGTGAATTTTCCATTGATTATTGAAGAAGTTTTTCTGTATTTTAGTTGTAATTAAAGTTTTTTTCCTGGGAGCATGTCTGTGCTGTCCTTAGTTCCCATTGTCCTAGGACAGTGATGGCGAACCTTTTGAGCTCGGCGTGCCAGCAGTTTGAAAAACCCTAACATAACTCTGGTGCTGTGTCTCATATAGAAATTTTTTGATATTTGCAACCATAGTAATACAAATACTTATATTTTTTATTTATTTAATATATTTAAATGCCATTTAACAAAGAAAAGTCAACCAAAAAAATGAGTTCGCGTGTCACCTCTGACATGCGTGTCATAGGTTCGCTATGACTGTCCTAGGAGCTATATTGATAAACATATTGCTATGAGATATGTCTGTATGTTGCTGCCTATGGATTCTAAATTAAATAAATTAATTTCTAATTACAGTTTATATTCAATATTTTTCATTTATTTTTTATTAAGAATAATGAATAGAAATCCTGCCAGACATTGAAGCCATTCCAATCCCAACCTAATTGAAGCCAGAATGTTTTAAAGCCCAAAGACGGAGGACCTGTTGGGGCCCATTCTCACAAGTGACCTCTGGGGACAAGGCATCACATAGTTCACTGGATTAGTGCTCCCACTTGCACAGTTTACCAGCCAACCACAGCATGGTAAATAGAGAAATGGAAAGATATTGGAAAATGTTATAGCAATTTGACAGATTATTTTTAAATATATTTTTATTGATTTCAGAGAGGAAGAGACTGGGAAAGGGAGATAGAAATATCAATGATGAGAGAGAATCTTTGTTCAACTGCCTTCTGAATGAGCCACACTGGAATCAAGCCCACATGTTCTCTGACCTGGAATCGAACCATGACTTCCTGGTTCATAGGTGGTAAGTGCCCTTGACCAGAATCAAACCTGGGACAGCTTTAGTTCACAGGCTGACACTCCAACCACTGAGCCAAACTGGCTATGGCTAAAATGGTTAGTTTTATGTTATTTGACCTCCATCTCAGTAAAAACAACAAATCAGAGGAAATATCAGGCAATTCTTTGCCAGAGATCTGGGAGCACGGGAGTGGGCAGTGGTTCCCTTATTGGATTCCCTGGCAGCCTCGCAGCTGTGGCCCATTGGCTCTCTCCTAGCATCATCCTGCTCCACCACCTAATGGCCAGGGCCTGGCCACCCTGCTCTGCGCCCGGGGCTGCTCATGCTGTACTACCCTCCGTGTCCAGGTAAGGCAGCCCTGCCAGGGAAATGATGGGCATGCACTTTCCCTACCCGATTGCTTGCATTTCCTGCCACTGTCCCCCTTCTGGCCTGACCAAACACGAGGCGTTTGCGTTTTTGTCATTCCTCCTTCCGTGGCCAGGGGCTTCCCCCTCACACCTGCTTTCCCACCTCCTTCATGGCCTGAGCAGTCCTCTCTCCCTTTTGCCATTCTCCCTCACATTATGCATTTCTTACCCAGTGAGTTCTTACTGTGGTAACATCCCTGTGTGGCACTCCAGCACGTCCTGTGGTGATGTCGCTGAGCATCCGCAGGAGTCCTGGCCCCTCTCGCTGAAAAGAGCCACTGACATGATTGTTCCCACTGACCTTGAGAACCCGTGTCCATTGAAGTACCAAGCGTGGCCTCCAGGCTGCTCAAGGAGACGGCCTGCATCTCTCCGTGGTCAGGAATTGAACCCGTGACCCTTACGTCCCTGGGCCAATGCTGTAACCACTGAGCAAAACCAGCCAGGGCAACAATTTTTAACATCTAATGCATTCTACCACTGAGAATACACAATTATTACAGTTCTTTGGATCACTATATCTACACTTAAAAATAGTATATTACATATAATAATTTTAACAAAATTGCATAAAAGCAGTGATTCAGTTGTATCAAACAAATGAAAATAACAGAGAAAAGACTGGAAAGAGACATATTGTGAAGTTAATAATGATGGTGGCTGGGTGGACCACAGCTCATTCATTCTTGAACGTTTTTAATATCTCCCAACTTGTCTATAAGGTAAAGTTTTTAGTCTTTCAACATTTTAAAATAGTGAGTATGCATCTTTTGTTTCATTTTTTTGTTAATCCTCACATAAGGATGTTTTTTCTATTTTTAAAATATATGTTTTTATTGATTTCAGAGAGGGATAGAGAGATATAAACATCAATGATGAGAGAGAATCATTAGTCATCTACCTCCTGCATGCCCCACACTGGGGATCGAGCCCACAGCCTGGGCATGTGTCCTGACTGGGAATCAAACTGTGACCTCCTAGTTCATAGGTTGATGCTCAACAACTGAGCAACACTGGCAAGGCTCCATTGGTTTTTAGAGGGAGTGGAAGGGAAGGAGAGAGGAAGAAGGAGAGAAACATCAATGTGAAAGACACACCTATTGGCTGCCTCCTGCATGTGCTCCGATCTGGAGCAGGGGATTGAGCCTACAACTGAGGTTCATGCTCTTGACTGGAATTGAACCAACAACCCTTCAGTCTGGGGACCAAAGCTCTATGCATCTGAGAGCCAATGCTCTAGCCACTTAGCATCACCAGCTATGGCTCCTTTTATAATAGAAAATGTAAATCTTTAAAAACATAGTTCAAAATTGAGCCCCAAGTGGGCTCTGCATATTCTTCGTGCACCACAAGAGGGTGTAGAAGAGGCAGGTCACATAGGAATTCAGCGTTTGGACCCCTTGTGGGGCTGCGTGTTCTTTGTACCCCACAAGAGGGCACAGAAGAAACAGCTACCATTAGGAATTCAGGCTGTTACACATGAGGTGCTTCACATTCTCTGTGCACCAGAAGAGGGTGCATAAGAGACAGATCCCATCAGGAATTCAATCTTTGGTCCCTACTAGGGCTGCATGTTCTCTGTGCACCACAAGAGGGCGCAAAAGAGACAGCACCCATCAGGAATTTAGCCTCTGGTCCTCACATGGGGTGCATGTTCCCTGTGCACCACAAGAGGGCGCGAAAGAGACAGCACCCATCAGGAATTTAGTCTTTGGTCCTCACATGGGGCTGCATATCCTTCGTTCACCACAAGAGGGCGCAGAAGGTATAGCTCCTATCAGGCATTCAGCCTTAGGTCCTTTTGGGGGGCTGCATGGTCTCTGTGCAACACAAGAGGGTGCAGAAAAGACATCTCCCATCAGGAATTCAAACTTGGGACCCATTGTGAGGCTGCATGACCTAAGGGCGCCACAAGAATGCGTAGAAGAGACACTTTCCATCAGGCATTCAGACTTACATTGCCACATGGGGCTGCTTGTCCTTCATTCACCACAAGAGGGCGCAGAAGAGGCAGCTTTGGTAAGTAATACAGCCTTTGGTCCTCACATGGAGCTGCATGTTCTCTGTGCACCACAAGAGGGCGCAGAAGAGGCAACTTTGATCAGGAATTCAGTCTTTGCTCCCCACACCTTTGGAATACCTTTGGAATCCTTAGAACCTGATTTATGCTCACATCTTTGCCTAGGTCTCCGTCATTCTATCAGTTGGAAAAAATATACATATCTTGGCAGGAATATTGTAATATGTGTTGGAGTTGTAAGCCAGCTAGGTGTCTGTAGCAAAGCAAGAGTGTTTTGTGAGGACATTGAAGACACCTCTGCCATGTGACACCTTTAAACGCAGCCAGGACTCCCTTTCACTGTAAGAGGCTCTGCAGGGAGCTTTGGGGTTTGTGCTTCTGGAGCGGTGTGGCCGCAGACAGATCCAGGGCACTGTCCCCATGCTGCCCAGGTCTGCACATTCCTTCATGTGGAGCTGATCCCAATGGGACAGGAATGTGGGGGTGTCTGCATTCTTAATCTCTGTATTGACAGTCTGCCCCCAGCATCAACAGCCTCTTCTATTTGAGGACCCCCTACCTGAGGGGCACAGCCCCACCCCCACTCTAGGGGTAGGGCTTGGACAGCACTTAGGCTCGTCCCAGTTCTGCTGGTGTGCCCACAGGTACTCCAGTGAACACGGGTGAGCACAGGCCGGTCTGCAGGGGCCGGTTTACACCCACAGCTGGTTCGCAGTGAGGGATAAGCAGGTGAGAAGTCTGGTTGCTGATCCACTTCTCCTGGTGATCGCCTTTCTCCAATCTGGAGTCTCCAGGCGTTTGCCCCTTTGCAGAATCTGGGATCTCCATGATGATGGTCTCAAAATGCCCTTTAATGTAAAGGGATGAAATGAGAGTCTTTTTTCAAGTCATGGTTTTCATAGGCCATGTCTACCATGTACACTGTCCCCACACAGGGATGGGCAAGGTTCCCACACCTTTTTCATCCATATCAGGAGCAGGTAAGACTCAGGTAGCTGAGAGGGGAATGTCATGCAGGACAGTTCACAGTTCTGCCCTCATGACCTTGAGAAAACATGTGACATCCCTAAGCCTTTGTGCTCTCATCTGTAAAATGGGAATATTTTTTGAGGACTCAACAGAGATAATACGCATTGTACAGACTAGTATTACAAGGAGGTTTGTTGTTCCTCAGTTTAAAAAAAATACCTAGCAGGTCACATCCCCCACCCACCAAACTAAAGTGGAACTTTGAAAACCTAGAACCTCATTCAGCCTGGGCCCTCCTGTCCCTCCTGTTGTGCACGTCCCTGAGGGACTGGGACTCCTGTGTGAGCTCCAGACCTCCATCCTCCTGGGATTCACGGTGATGCCGCTGACTGGATGTCCCTCCTTGTCCCCTCAGTGTGCAGCTGAGTTCACTCAGAGACTGTGTGAGACCTGCAGGATGCGAGCCCTGCAGAAAGGCACGTTGGAGAAGGTGGCGGGGTCCCTGGTACCAGCTTTCCCAGGTGGAAACATCCCTCACATCTGCACCCTGATGCCCACCCACCCGGCCTTCTCCAGAGCCCAGTGGTTCCTGGATGAGCTGTTAACTAGGTGAGCACAGGTTCCCTCTTCGACACAGAGGGGCCTCTGCCCACTGATAGCTATGTGTCTTCACAATGACACACTCATAGGGCTGTGGTAGGCACTGCTGTGGGGACAATCCATGGCAGGGCCTACCTGCCGCCGGCTCTGCAGAAAAGGCTGCTGGACCAGCTGTGGTTGTTCGTGCCAATTGTGTCTCTCTGTCCTATGGAAAGTCCCCTGACTCTCCCATCAATGACCTGTGACATCTGAGTGTGGAAAAGCACATGGGAAACAACCTGTCAAGCAGTGTGCGATGTCACCTCTCTGACCTTGTCCTGGTCCTTGGTGGAGCCACATGGGGGATGGCAGGGGAGAGCAGGGCCCCAGGCCCACTCAGATGCACTTGACAATGTGCATTAAGCTCTTACTCCCAGCAGGCAATTTTGGAGACACTTAGCCTGACTTAGTGAATGAAACAGACACAGACCCTGGGCCTCAGTTCTAGGCTGTGGGTCCGGCAGTCACGCTGTCCATCATTTGCAGGTCGTGTCCACCATCCATCAGAGCTGAAGCCATCAATGTGTTTTCTACATTGGGAGGCACACCTCCTGACAATGACCGGGGTACACACCGCAGGACCAAGTCATAAAGTGAGTGGTCTCCGGGTCCAGAAGGAGGACCCCCTGCATCAGCAGAGTGGGGACTGTGGGTGGGGGGAGAGTGCCTGGCACAACACTAATCTTATACATCATCTGATTCCCAAGAAAGGCCTGAGCTCTGGAGTCTTCTATTCCAGGAGGACAGGAGTCAAAGACAACAGTGGGTGGGGTCCTGGGCCTTGTAGACCCAGAGGGGACGCTGGGCTGAGTTGTCCCTCAGAGTCCCCTCCCCCCCACAGACCCACCCCGCTCTGCCTGCCCCTCTCCATATCCATCTCCCCTGACCACCCTGGTGAGGCTCAGAGCAGAATTGTGGTGAGCAGGCTGCTCACAAGTCTGTCTCAGTCCTCAGCCCAGATGCCCAGGGCCTGGAAGGTGGGGCTGGGCAGTGCACTGGACCTTCAGGAGAGCTGCCAGTGGGAAGAAGAGTCTCACAGAGACTCCGTGTTGAACCTGCTGGATCCCACACCTGCTACAACCAGGACAGCCCCACAGGGGCCGGGGGTGGCATGGGGCTGTGCCCTGGATGAGCAGGGCGCCTGCATAGAGAGAGGCTCAGTCCCAAATAAGGGTGCCATGGGAGGGCAGAGGGAAGGAAAGCCCAGGACTCTGACTCTGCTGCCCACCTGCCTCTCCCCAGGGCCTTTGCTTCGATGGTGGGGACCTGGCTGGACCAGGTCCAGGGTTTGGGGCAGCCCCTTCCTTTCACCTGGTTCAAGGTGAAGGAGGCCTTTTTGCAGATCAACTCCCCTGCCTCACACCTGGTGGGCCACGCCCAAAACCTATGGGTTGAGCTAGAGCAGCTGGAGCCCACAGGCAACTCAGTAAGGTGAGGGGGACTGATTATCTGGGCAGATGATCTGGGGACGGCAGGCTCATGGGCTGGAGCTCCCCCAAAGGTGGTGGCATCTTTCCTGTCTGTGGAACGTCATGGGAAAGCCAGGTTTGTGAGTAAATCTGTCTCTTCCTCCTGCTCCAGGTCCACGCCCAGAGCTCTGGAGCCAGAGGAGTGGCCTGCTCGGGGGCCAGCACCTAGTCCAGCATCCACCCCAGCCTGGCCTGGCCTGAGGCAGTACCTGAAGCTATTATGGAGCCAGGTACAGTAAATCCTTCTCTCTCTCGGTCCTAAGAGTTCTAAGCATTACCTCAAATAAATAAGAGGAATACACTATTTACTAGAAGCCTCATGCACAAAATCATGCACTCTGGGGGGAGAGGGGGTCCGTTAGCCTGGCCTGTGCCCTCTCACAGTCCTGGAGCCCTGCAATCAATCACCCCAAAGAAGTAGGCCTTGCCCACCAGTCAGGGCTCCATGATGGATTGCCCCCACAGGGGGAGGCTCTGCCACCCCCGAAGCCCACCAGTCAGTGTCCTGGGCCTCCCTCTGCAGGGCAATCATGAGGAGATGACTGGGCCTCTGACCAATTGCCTCTCATCCACCTTTGCTGGCGCCAGTGGGTGTCATAGCGTGGTCATCAGGAAGGTCATCTGGATTGCTGGGTTCCAATCCCAGCGGGTCCAGGGGTCCCCAAAGGTGTGGATGGAGTCGGCGAAGAAGGAATGACATGAAGACAGCCTTCAGTTGATCAGCAGCCTAGTCAGGACCTCTAGCCAGGATCTCCAGCCAAAGTTCTGGTCGGAGTTCTGGTTAGGAACTGATGAGGATCTGATGATCTGATGTTTATTGTCTTGTTACATCCGTATTTATACCGGCCGATTTAATCCTGTCAATTTCTATTACGAAGGTTAGGGCGTTTCTTATCTCCATTCCAGGGAGTAAAGATTATGTAGCTTAACTACCCGCCTGGCACTTAATTAAGGGGTTGTATCCCCTCCCTAACCTCAGGGAAAAATCCCCACCTGGGGAAACAACCTTTCTCAGAGAGGTGACCTTGGTTAAAACACATGGCGCTAAGGAGAGCAAACATATTAAGAACAATATGCTATATATGCCAGGTCCCTTGAAACATATGCTGTGCAGATGTTTCTTTCCTGCAGCGACTGCGTCAAGCAGCAAGGATGGACCGGCTTCCGGCAAATTCCCCCTTTTTTATTTTTTAAATGATAGCGCATGCAAATCAGTGGCCACCTCTCAGATTGGGCTGTTTAAGATTCGGAAGAAGACTGGCAAGCAATGACAGTAAGCATAGCTATAAATATAGTGGATGAAGTGAACAAGGAGCCCCGTTCCTTAGGAGGTTGCCGGCCTCTTCAGTCAAGAGATTTCAGCTGTCCTCAAGTTGTTGGTTTGATTGTCTTTGTTGGTCTGGCTAGCGGGCGGCATCACTGGCGACGGGCTTCCCGAAGTGTCAGCGAGTTGAAGGGCTGCATCAAAGGGTCCATCAGGGCCATGCTTGATGGTGGTGTCAGTGTCCAAGGAGGAGTAAGCTGTGTCCTCTGGTCAGCTGTTATAGAGGATGGAGGGTAGTAGAGAGAAAAAGAAAAGAAAGCAGAGGAACTACAAGGCATGGAAGTGTTTAGAAAAAAGAGGAAGAATAAAGGGAAGAAGGCAGCATCCTGACACAGCCCTTTCCTTCAGCTGCCCCTTTCCCTGTGGTCCAAGGTAGAAATGGGAAACAAGTCCTGTTGCAGTGAGAGGGCAGCTGTTGTCAGCCAGTCTCTGTCTTTTCCTGGGTCCTGATCTGAGCTGGGCCAAGTCTCTTTCTGTTATCTGGGTCCCGATCTGAACTGGGCGTGGGAAGCGGGAAGCAGCCATGGGGGCAGGAGACCTCCCTCAGAAGGGGCAAGTGTTCAAGCCCCTGCATAGTTGGGGGGGTGAGGATCTGTGCCCCACCTCTGTTGACCCCCAAGTTCTCTCCTGCTGGCCCCTCTGCGACTGTGCCTGTCTTAGGTTGTTCCTCCCTGAGGAATCTTACCTGTCTTTGACTAACCAGCCATCCTCTGGGGCCAAGCAGGGTGATGTGAGGTTCAGTTCTGTCTCCTTGGTAGCCTAAGCCCCCGTGGCCTCCACGCCCAGCAACTGCCTTGGGATCCCCTCACCTGCTGGCAGGGCCCTGACATTAATCACATATCTTGGGGAACCCAGGTTTCTTCTCCAGGGAGGGCCCAGCTCACGCCATTGGGTTAGAGACAGATCCATGGTACCAGCCACCATGAGGCTTCAACCTCAGCATGAACAGAGAGCTCAGGCAATAGCTATAGTCAATTGGATTGTAAGAAGAGGGTCCCCCTTGACACGAGGGTAAGAGGGGCCAATACAGGACAAAGGAGAGTCCCGGGACAGGGCTTTCTCAGCCCAGGATGTCAGGCTCTTGGCACAAGACAACTCCATGTATGGGACATATACCAGACACCCCTAGTCACGGCATAAAAAGAAGGTGCCCTTCCTGGAACAGTAGGGTAGGGAGATTCTAGAAAAGGCTGTGTTCAGGAGAGAAGGAGAAAGGCCAAAGAACCAGCAAACAAATAGTCATATTAAAAAGGCACTGGTCAGGTGTGCTAGGATGAGGTAGAGATGGAGGGTGGTGATACATAAGGTCGGACTAGACGGTCTGGAATCCACACAGGTGAGTCTGCGTCCTGTGGAAATATACAAGCATATCCTCTCCCCCAGGTTAAAAGTATATCAGGTCCCTTCCAGGCTCCTGTAAGCAAGTCTCTCCATTTGATGAGGACTTTAGGTTTAGTTAGATCAGGGTTCCAATGCCTGTACATCGGGGAATTTCCCTCAGAATCTACATTTAGTATATTAATTACAAATAGAGTATGTTGTAGAACATGATGAGGAGAGGATTATTTAAACTCATTTTCTTGTAATTTTTTAATTTGTGTTTTTTTATAGTTTGGTGAGCCCTTTCTACTATTGCTTGGCCTTGAGGATTGTAGGGTATTCCTGTAGTATGTGCGATGCCAAATGTAGAGCATAAGTTTTTAAAAGCTCTAGAGGTATAGGCAGGCCATTGTCTGTTTTAAGTGCCCTTGGTATTCCTAGGTAGGAAAAACATTGGAATAAATGTTGACTTACATCTTTAAAGGCTTCTCCTGTACGTGCAGAAGCAAGGATAACATGAGAAAAGGTATCAATACAAACATGCACATAGCAAAGTTTGCCAAAAGATGGGACATGAGTAATATCCATCTGCCATAAGTCACAGGGTCTAAGTCCTCTTGGATTAACTCCAGTAGCAGGGCTAGGAAAATGAGTAGGACAATGGCCGCAGTCACGCACAATACTTCGAGCAGCTTCTCTAGATATGCGATAATAGAGATGGAGAGCAGAAGCATTTTGATGATGAATGGCATGAGACCGCCGGGCTTCTTCTAGAGCTGTACAAACTACTGGGCGAGTTAGTAGATCCGCCTGATAATTTCCTTCGCTTAAGGGTCCTGGTAGACAGGAATGAGCTCTAATATGTCCAATATAGAAAGCCTTTTCTCGTTTATGAATGTAAGTTTGTAGCTGAGTTAACAAAGAGAAAATGGCTGTTCTTCCTTGTGGGAGAGAGGAGGTCTCAATATGAGGAAATAATTTAACTTTATATTGAGAGTCAGTGTACAAGTTAAAGGGAACCTGTTGCAATTGTTCAAAGGCATAAATGACTGCCAAAAGCTCTGTTCTCTGGGCTGACGTCTCTAGGGTTTGTTGAACATGGGTTATTGAGTCAATGATTGTTACTGCCTTACCATTAGAGGAGCCATCTGTGATCCTCATCAGATCATCATCATCAGATCCTAACCAGAACCTAGCCAGAGAACATGGCAAAAGATCCTGGACAGAACCTGGCTACAGAACTTCACTGAAGAACCTAGACAGAACATGGTAAAAGAACCTGGATAGAACCTGGCTAAAGAACCTAGTGACTGAACCTGGCTGGAGAACCTGGAGAACCTGGCTGGAGAACCTAGCGAGAGAACATGGCACCAGAACTTGGTTGGAGATCCTGACCAGAACTTCGCTGGAGCTCCTGGAGGGAGAACCTCGCTATGCTGATGAACTGAACCCAGTTTCCATGTCATTCATTCTTCGCTGACTCCGTCCACACCTTTGGGGATCCCTGGACCCGCTGGGGTTGGACCCCAACACTGGATGGTTGCTCTGCTGCTCAGTCTTTTGGTCGATTTGTATATTATGCTTTTATTATTATAGATGAGAGAGAGACAGGGAGAGGCAGAAAAAGAAACATGGATGAAATGTGGAACAGCTGCCTCCTGCCCATCCCCCACCATAGATAGATCCCCCTAAACCCATTCATGTACCCTAACTGGGGGTTGATCTGGCAACCTTTCAGAGCAAGGGACAGTGACCAAGCAACTGAGCCACATCAGCCAGGGTAAGACTAAATGTATGTGTGTATATAGCCTATAAAATAAAGTGGTAATATGCAAATTAACCCTCATGCCATCATGCCATCACAAGATGGCTGCTCCCACAGCAGAGGCGGGGTACCCACAAGGAGCCATAAGAGCGATCAGCATGGACCTGAGCTGCATGGTACTGGGCTGGGGCAGGGGACCTGAGGCTGCACCCCCTGCCAGGCTGAGTTTGACGGGGGACCTCAGGTCATGCCCCCCACCAGGCGGGGCTTGATGGGGGACCTCAAGCCATATCCCTCACCCTGTGGGGCTTGATGGGGGACCTCAGGCCGTGACCCTGCCCTCCGGGCTTGATGGGGGTGGGCTGACTGGGTCTGGATCTTGCCCACTGGGGGGTGGGGCCAGCTGGATCTAGGTCTTGTGCGATTTCGAGGTGCACGTGGGTGGGCAGCGACTTGACTCTGGGTCCCACGGTGCACCCCAGACTCTGCCAGGAGAAAGATTTTCATATACAATTTACTAATTTTCTTTCATCTCCGACACTTCTATTATAAAGAAAGGGCAAGTAGCAATATTAAAATATTTCCTCTAATTAATTCCCTTTTCATGTGCATGATTTTCCTGTGCCAGGCCAGGAAATGTGTGTGTATATGTCTATCTATATCTATATCTATATCTATATCTATATCTATATCTATACCTATATCTGTATCTATATATAGAGAGAGAAAAATGGGGGAAGGTAAAGGGAGAGGGAGAGAGATAGAAACATCAATGATGAGAGAGAATCATTGATGGGCTGCCTCCTGCATAACCCCTATTGGGGATGTAGCCAACAACCTTGGCATGTGCCCTTGACTGGAACTTCTAAGCTGGGGTGGGAGAGTGTGATGCCAATGAGGATCTCAAAGTGTGACAACAGAAAAGGGGTAAGGGAGAGACAAGACTACAAAAGACGCTAAGGTCAGATCATAGAGGGCCTGGACGGACACGCTAAGAATTAGGGACTCATTTCTAAAGGCCATAGGAGACCACTGTTAGTTTTCATAAGAGACATGATCATATTTACATTTTCAAAAGATCCTTCGGGCTGCCGGTAGAGAATGCTTAGGGACCCGGCGATACTAGAGGTTGACAGGTCACAGAGAACACATGGTATCAGGGGGCCCTGAGGCCAATGTGGCTTAGTACTCTTGGTGCTAACCTTGATGGCTTCACACTAGAATCCTTGTATCAGGAATGTCAAGGTTGAAATCTTTCACAGTCATAGGACTCGACAGGTTATGTCTACAAGTTATAATAAGGTAAGAAAATATGCTGTGTCTGTTCTCAGACCAAGAGACTCTGAGAAGAACATGGAGAACTTGCTAAATACCAGGATTGACTAAAGTGCTAAGGAAAAGGGTGTGGACTCAGTTTAGAGATAGAAAAATAGGTCAGTGGCAGCATTATAGGCACCAGAAACAAACTCGATGTTCAGGGGCGTGCCTTACCGAGCTCCCCAGGCCTTTTCCCTGTCCAAGTCTCCAAGTCTGGGCTTCTGAATTTCTTTTTTTACTTTTAATTTTGGAAAGTATTGAATATATGGACGTGTACAGAATAGTATAGTGAAAACCCCGTGTTCCCATCACCTGCAGCAGCATTACCAATCCTCTGCCATTCTCATGTCACCTTTACCTCTGACTCTTCATACACCTTTTTTTTTTTTAAAGTAAAATTGATGTACCTTAAATGCATAAATCTTAACTTTGGGCTTTTGCCAAATCAGGGCTTTGTGTGCATGTAGTCACCCAACTTCGACCAAACTCCTGCCAAGCAGATCCCTGATTAGAATGGCCCCGGGAGGTACAGCGGGACTCAGAGCCTGGGGGAAGTTAGATGCACAGAGGACTCCAAGGTGGGGGGGAGGGGAGGAGAGATGCAATAAAGAGAGGCTCTCCCACACTTGGAGCAGCACAGGAGGGAGCTGTCCACCTTCTGTGCTTGTGAGTTGTCCCTGCTGAGTACTTCCCTTGCCTCTGTCTCAGCAGATGCCAGACAAAGGCTGGGGCTTCCCTAGGAGCAGGTGAGGTGCAGGGATTTGGCATCACAGGGACCAGGGAGGGCGCTGAGCCTGCAGCGCCTGTGGAGGGCGCCTGCTGCTGCATGAACTTGGGGGCAATGATGTTCATTTACGCACTCACCCAGTGCTGTATGTGGACTCTCTCCAGAGCCTTCCACCCCTTTCTCCACCCAGATTCCCTTCCTTTGGGGGTGCTGAGACGTCTGCTCCTATCAGACTCTCATTCCTTCCCGCCAGATGAGTATCTTCTGCCTCTTGGCATCTCCCTCACTGCCTCCTCCGCACCCATCCTGTGTTCACGAGACGCTTAATGAGCAGCCACTGGGCGCCTGGTGCTGTCTAACGTGGTGGGAATGCACCCAGCTGACTACTGATGGGAGCCTCCTGTGGTGCCCACCCCGCACCAGGCGCTGCGGGCCTTACCCTCAATGCCCTATGATAACCGTGTGGATATATTCTTATGTCTGTTCACATGGGAAGGTTTGTGCAGGTGGCATTTGACTGCTCTGAGGGAGGAGTTCATTGTTCTGCCTATGACTCCTTGCTTGGTGGACCGACTGTGTGACTCAATGGTTTTTGCTGGTTGGACAGATAGCTGGAGGCCCTTGGTGTGTCTGCAGCATGGCTGCAAGTTGGAGGTGGAGGTGCCTGGAACACAGGCCGGGGGCTCTGTATTCATTTCACCTGACACTTGACTGGGACACTCGCTCCTTCGTTTCCCTGGTGCACATGCACTGGGTGTCAAGCCTAGTACCAGGGATTCAGTGGGGAGTAAGACTCCCAGTTTCTGCCCTGCAGTAGGCTGGTTACTAATGGTTGTGATATGCTTGACCCTGTGCTTTTCCAAGACACAACAGGGAAGCAGGAGGTGGGGACCCTAATGGTCCGTGGCCCTGTTTCTCAAACCTGGATGAGAAAGATCACCGCCCTGAAAGCCCAGCAGAGCCCCCACCCCCACCTTCCACATCCCACGTCCCGTCCTGGCAGTCTCCACCCATGGCTAAAGGCCACACAAAGGAACGTTTGTCTTCTCACAGCGGACCGAGCAGTTGTCTGAGTTTGAGTACCCACAGGTCTTGGCTCCAGGCAGAGGTTACAAGTACAGCTGATATGGGGTCAGGGGAGGAGGGGCGGGTGAGGATGGAGTGCTGAGGGCAGGGGCTGAAACCATGGAACCTGGGTGGTCTCTGTCAGCCTGTCTCTGGGTGTGGACACCTCAGGAAGGAGGTCTGGAAAGGCATTTGCCTGCCTGGGGAAGATTGAAAGGTGATGACTCAGTCTCCATCTTGGACCTAGGGGGTCCACCCGAGTCACCCTGAACAGGGAAGGTTCCTGCAGGAGGAGGAACAGCCTGGGACTGGTCAGGGGCTCCCTCTTGTGCTCTGCTGCCCTCCAGAGAGGCTGTGCGGGACCCTCTGCAGACTGAGACAGGAAGGAAATAAAAGCCCGAGCTGAGGGGGAGGCTTCGGGAGGGCGAGGGCAAAGGCTGGACTGGGGTTGCCTTGAGGAGCAGGGTGTGCAGCTGCCCCTGGTGACTGCTTGGGACCCACCAGGCAAGCCTCTGGCCCCCAGGCTGCCTGGCTCAGAGCAGGAAGAGTTGTGTTCCTGAGCTGGGGCGGAGGGCTCACCCAGGGCCCAGTGAGGGGGATCAGCTATTATGGGCGGTGGAATTCCCCTGTATGTGTTGTGGTTTCTTTGAGAAGCGTGTGGAGTTCAGAAAACAATGGTTTTGTTTCCAGTGGGATGAAGGAGGGAGGCTGTTTTGACAGGGATGGAAGGGACCATGGAGACACCTTGGGTGGGAGGAGGGGTACTTGGCTCCTGGGCTGAAGGAGACCACCCCGAGCTGGCCCAGTGTCTGTTCCTTCTCTCCATCCAGCCCTGTCCCCTGCCCATCACCCTCTCCCTCAGCTCTGCAGAGAAAAGGTGCTCACCCAGGCTTTGAAGTCTCCCTGGGTGCCCATTCCTAGTGGGTGTGTTTTCCTTCAACAGATACAAGGACCAGCTCCAACATAAGGTGGCGCTGGAGCAGCTGGGGACACTCTTGACCACCAAGCGGGAAGCTCTGCAGCAGGAGCAGAGGACGAGCGCCATGGCCGCCGAGGAGAACCAGAGGCTGCAGGGAGAGCTGGACAGGTAACCGCCAGGCCCCTTGCAGCGCCTCTGCCTGGATGTCAGTCAGACCCACTCACTCAGCAGCCGCTGAGCTGAGCTCAAGTGAGAGACCTGGTGATGGTGCATTTTTACCAACCCTGCCCTGGACGCAGCTGGTGGGTAACGAGGTAAAGGGGACTCCAGCTGGTGGCTGGAACGAATAACTCGGCAGCTGGGATGGGGCATTGTCTAGGTTTGGACAACCTCCCCTCCCACAGTTATGATGCTGATGACTGTTGGGCAGGGGCACCTGCATCCTCTAACACCAGCGATCCTGTGCGGGAGGGAGGCTCGGTCCTCAGCATTCACGCATTCCCATTTGTGAATTCACCTCCTGGCTGAAATGTACTGGTGACCCCCATTTCAGTGCCTGTGGCCTGTCATGGACGAGCCCAGAGTGGGAGATACTGGAGTCGCCTGATGTGCACATTTGCAGCTGAGGTTGAACAAGGCCTTTGACCCCAGGCTTTTTTCAGCTCTCACCTACCATCCTCCCCTTCATGGGCCATTGAGTGCCATGGTATTCATTTTTGTGCATTTTGGTGATGATTTCGCTGTTTGAAATGGCTCCCAAATGGAGTGCTGAAGTGCTGTCTAGTGTTCCCAAGTGCAAGGCTGCGCTGGGCCTTACGGGGAATGTACGAGTGACACTCAAGGGTCATTTGGACCCAGGTATGGTGCTGTTGGCCCTGAGTGTATTACAGGAGGCGTCTCTGTGTCTTGATCAGCTGACACAATGTGACCAGAGACTCTCAAGAACCGGTGGGAACAGGTTCAGTATTCACATTATACTGCAAATCATGATAATTGATTGAGCTATTGTTATCCTTTAAAAAATCCACAGCAACAGAGGAGAAAACAGGCTCAGGGAGATTAAACAACTTGTTCAAGGTCAATGCTCCTAGTTAGTGGCACAGGCAGGATTCAAATCCAGGTCTTGCCTCAACCCAGAGGCCTGAGCACATGAAGTCTTCCTTCCCACAGCCCTGATTTAACATGTGCTGTGGGGCTGTAAACTCAGCTGCCTGCAGTGGCCGGGCAGGTCCAGCAGGTGGGGGAGGAGAGTCAGCAATAGACCAGGTCCTGGTGGAGAATACACCCAGCTAGAGGCTGTCAGTTGGGAGGCAGGCCAGGCTGCCAGGTCATCCTTCTTCATGCTTTTTTTTTTTTTTTTCTGAGAAGAAGATATCTGAATGTTGATGGGAAACTTAAAATTTTGGAATGCTGGTACAATAATTATTTTTTTGTTGTGTTTGTTTTTCAAAAATATCTGCTTTATATAGGCAGGACAGAGGAACAGGAGCAGTGGTTCTCAACCTTCCTAATGCCATGATCCTTTAATACAGTTCCTCATGTTGTGGTGACCTCAATTCCATTGTTACAAATTGAACATAATTAAAGCATAGTGATTAATCACAAAAACAATATGTAATTATATCGGGTGTCCCAAAATTCACGCAAGATATGCAACTCAATTCAATTGCAAATCTTGCGTGAATTTTGGGACATGCTATATGAGTGTTTCCGATGATATTAGACGACCCCTGTGAAAGGGTCCCGACCCACAGGTTGAGAACCGCTGAGTGGGAGGACCTGGAAACATGTCTGAAGCCAGGGGCCCTTAAACCTAAACCAGCAAGTACTTACAGGACCACAACCGAGAATCTTTTTATCTTGTTCTGTTTCCTTTCTTTATGTTATTTTATTTTTTTAGTTGACTTTATTGGAGAGACTTGAATTAATAAAACCGCACACACTTTAAAATGAAATAAAATAGAATAAAATAAGTAAATGTTAAAATTTTTTTAAAAAGCTGTGTGGGCCAAATTTCACACACCTGTGTTCAAATTGAGTCCATGAGCCTCTGGTCATATGAGCTTTTTGGTATAAATCTTCCCCAGGAATCCCAGTCCGGTAATGATGATGATGATGATAATTTCAGTGGATTTAGGTAACACTCCAGAATCTCCTATTTTATTTATCTCAGTAGTTGAAATTAGAAAGGGGTTTGAAATTGGGGAGAAGAGCTGGATATAGACATAGAGTCTTAGAGCAGAAATGTTCTGATTCTGTGTTTAAGTGTCTCAATCAAAGAACTCTTTTTTCTAAGTAGGCAGATGTGCCAACGCCTCACATAGGAAAGGACTTTTACAGGGATGCTCTGTTGTAATGGTGTCCGAGCCTGCCTGTCCTGTCTCTCCCAGCCCGCAGTGGGGCAGCTGGGGTAGCCTCCTAGAACCCCAATGAACACAGTTTGAAAACCGCTGATTTTGTTCAACCCTTCATTAACACATGAAAAATCTGAGGGCCAGAGAGGTTGCTGTTTTGATTAAGGTTGCACAACTGGGACAGAGCCTGGGAGTGCGCCTCAGCCCTTGGCCCTGTGTCTCTCCACCCCCAGGGCCAATTCCCTGCACCAGCAGCTGAAGAGGGAACAGGAGGAGCTGCAGACCCACACCAAGAAGCTGCAGACCTCCCTGAGTGACACCCAGCTGCAGGTGAACTGCTGGCAGGCCCAGTGCGACTGGCTGAGGAAGGAGCAGGAAGAGCTGCAGAGCTACAACAACGAGCTGCAGACCTCCCTTAATGAAATGCAGCTGGAGAAGAACCGCTGGCAGGCCCGGTATAAGGGGCTGAAGGGGCAGCAGGAGGAGCTGCAGATGCACAGCAAGAAGCTGCAGACCTCCCTGAAGGACACCCAGCTGGAGGTGAACTGCTGGCAGGACCAGTGCAACTGGCTGAGGGAGGAGCTCCAGAGCAGGGACATCTCGCTGACCGAGCTGGGCAACCACTGCCAGGTGAGGCCAGAGCTGGAGGCCCCAGGACCCTGGGTGGGCCTGTTCCCTGGGCTGACGCCTTGGGCTCCACCAGGTGGGAATGGGTCCTCATTGGCACCTCTGCTCAAAGGGTGTGTGTGAATGTCACACAGAGGCAGAGAGGAAGCCAGAGGCAGTTGACTGGGATGAACACCATGACTGGCAGGGGTGTGCTACAGAACACCTTTCACCTGATCTTTGCTTTTTGCAGGGTCGGGGCAGTGCATGGAAACAGCCAAGTACCGTTGTATCTCCATCCTCTCGGCTGAGCACTATGCTCTCTGTGTCATCTCATTTAATTCTCACAATGATCTTGTGAGCTGGGGTTCCCATCCTTGTCCCTCTGAAGTAGCGGGTTGGAACCCCGTTTGTCTGAAGCCAAAGCTTGGGACTTCCTGCTACACCAAACGTGATGATATTCTAGAGCAGGAGCTGGCCACCCTCAGCCCAAAATTCAGGTCCAGCTTCACGCCTGTTTGTGTATGGCTGAGAACCAAGAGTAGCTTTCACAGTTTTTAATGGCTGGGGAAAATCAAAAGCAGGATAATATTTGGGGGCAAGTGAAAGTGACATGAAATTTAAATGTTGGTGTCCATGAGTTAAGATTTTTGGTTTGTTTTTTTAAACACAGTCACACCCACGCATGTGCATTGTTTCTCTGGCTCCTTTCCTGCTGTAATAACAGGGTTGAACAGTTGCAACAGGACCACTGTCGGCCTGGAAAGCCTAACATATTTAGTACCTCGTTCTTTACCGGAAAAGCACGCCAACCCTGCCTAGAGCAGAGATGTGCAATAAGAATATAATGCAGGCCACCACACGTAATACTCATCTTTCTAGTAGCCATATTCAAAAAGTAAAAGGAATCAGGTTGGATTAATTTAAGGGTCTATTTTATTTAAACCTTATATCTAAAATATCACATGTAACCCCTAAAGCTTATTAGTGAGATTTTTTTATGATATGTTTTTCCTGACTTTTTGAGAGAAACATCCATCAACTGCCTCCTGCATGGCCTCTACTTGGGAATGGAGCCAGCAACCCAGGCATGTGCCTTCTTCGGGAACTACACTGGTGATTTCTTGGTGCATGGAATGATACTCAACCAAGCCACATGCACCAGGCAGCTTATTAATGAGATACTTTACATTAATTTTAATTGTTATTAAGTCCTCAGAACCTATTATATATTTTGCACTTATACCTCATCCCAGCTCAGACTGGCTGCGTTTTCAGTGCTTAGCAGCCACACTGTGGCCTGTGGCTGCCTGATTGGACGGTGCAGTGGCAGAAGGCTTGGCCATCCCCATAGCACTGGCCGTATTGGTCATGCCAGCTGACGTAGATAATACCAAAATGGCCATCTTTGTGCATGTGACCTTTTT
>NW_005871985.1:0-13508 GCF_000147115.1 Myotis lucifugus
CACTCCCTGCCTCTCAGTCCCGTGACACCACACCCAACCACCAGACATATGTCCCCCTGCACTCCCTGCCTCTCAGCCCCGTGACACCACCACCCAACCACCAGGCGTATGCCCCCCTGCACTCCCTGCCTCTCAGCCCTGCGACACCACACCCAACCACCAGGCGTATGTCCCCCTGCACTCCCTGCCTCTCAGCCCCGCGACACCACACCCAACCACCAGGCGTATGTCCCCCTGCACTCCCTGCCTCTCAGCCCCGCGACACCACCACCCAACCACCAGGCGCATGAGCCCCC
Organism: Myotis lucifugus; assembly: GCF_000147115.1. Classification (NCBI taxonomy): domain Eukaryota; kingdom Metazoa; phylum Chordata; class Mammalia; order Chiroptera; family Vespertilionidae; genus Myotis; species Myotis lucifugus. The sequence continues at coordinate 297 of NW_005871985.1, forward strand.
AGCATGGGCAGCTTCCAGGACCCCTCCCTCTCCAGAACCCACCCGGCCACCGTCCCGCTCAGGGGTCCCGCCATGGTCGCTGGGCCTCCACAGTCCGCTCCCGTCATTCACTCAGCCGGGCTTTTCCACGTGCCCCGCGGGCCAGGCCTGGGAACCTGGACGTGCATCAGCGGACACCCCCAGGGCTCAGTGCAGGGAGGTGCCTCCCAGAGCCTCTCCCACCGGGAGCAGCCCCCCCCCCCCCCCCCATTGCATCCTGTCCTGGACGCTCTCCTGGGCCCAACCTCTCTAGCAACATGTCCCTGGAGCAGCCTGTGAGCCCCGTGTGGGCGGGGCCGAGCTGATTCCCCTCTGGCCGGGCTGCCGGCACTGCCACTGCGTGGGTACAGTGACAGAAGCAGGGGGCAGACCCAGGTCCCGACCCTCAGCAGCAGGGAGACCGCCTCCCTCCCTCCCTCCCTCCACCGACACACGGCTCCCAGGGGAATGTCTCATTTCTGGAAAACAAAGAATTCCTGGCCAGCGTGGCTCAGTGGTTGAGTGTCGACCCCTGAACCAGGAGGTCACAGTTCAATTCCCAGTCGGGGCACATGCCCGGGTTGATCCCCAGTGTGGGCGTGCAGGAGGCAGCCAATCCATGACTCTCTCTCATCATTGATGTCTCTCTCTCTCTCCCCCTCTCCCTGCCTCTCTCTGGAAAAACAAAACAAAACGAGTTTATTCTGCTCTCCTCTCTGCCTCATCACACCCAGTTTAACAGGAGGCTTCTGAACGTTTTCCCAAAGCCGTTGTCTGTATCACGGCAGGTGCACCAGACAGAAGCGGGAGCTTTGTCGGGGATGCGGAGAGGGCGGAAAATGACGGGGACCGTTTCTAAGGCGTCCCTGTGTGTTACCCAGCACGCGAGGGCCAGTGTCCCCGGGCTGTCTGTGTCTGACTTCTGGGCGAGTTGCTGGGAGGCCAGGGCTGACGTCATCACAGTGGCTGAAAGACCACCTCTGGGTCCCCTGCCGTGTTGAGGATAATAGCCGACAGCTCCGTCCTGCTGGGCCTGGACCCACCATCCACTGTAAACAACGAGAAAACTGGACAAGAGACACAAAACACCTGTTTGCAGATGTCGGGGCCCCGGCGGCTGAGGACTGAGAGAAGGAGGGCAAAGGAATGGAGCCCTGTGACCGGCCTGGCCTGCTGCCCGGTCCCAGGAGGGGCCACTGGGCAGGGCATTCTCGCTGAGCTGGGAGAAGGTGCCCTGAGAGACCAAGCAGCATGCAGAGGGGAGAGAGCTGCGCTGGACAAGAGCTCCGGGAGCTGTGGAGGGGCCGTCGAGTCCTCATGGACGCGGAGGGCATTTCACAGGGGGACGCAGAGAATGACCAGGTTGCTGTAAGGGAAGCAGTTCCCAGGCCTGGGAGGCCGTAGGTCCTGGCCAGGCGGACAGTCCTTGCTGAATACCCAGGCACGCAGCAGGGACACCAAAAGGGCCATCCATGCCTACCGGTGGGACAGAGCGACAAAGTGCAGGAAAAAAAACCTCAGAAAGGTCAGGCTGATGCGCAAACCAGGTGACCGCCGCCAAAGCAAAGTCCAACGCTCCCCGGAGGAAGGAGAGGAAGTCCTGCCTCAGCCACGTGAAATTGACAATGTTTGACTTCCCATCAAATGCCACCGTTCATAAGAAGAAACCAAAGCACCAAGAAGCCGGAGAGAGACCAGCCGTGACCGCGGCCCAGGAAGGAGAGCAACGGCGAACGGAGCGCACAGGCAGGGACTCTGAGACGCCTCCTGTCGTGTGTCGGCGGGTAAAGGAGAGCGTCCGCATAAGGAAGAGTCGCCGGAGATGCTGAAATAAACCCCGTGGAGCTTCTAGAAGTGAAATTACAGTTTCTGAAAGGAGAGAGGCCCTGGAAGGAAGGAATGAGCAGGAGGTTTTGCTGAGGAAAAGATTGGTGAACTTGACATAACTATAGAAACTATTGCTCTAAAGCAAAGAGACAAAAAAAGACTGAAAATGTGAAGAGAGACCGGGTGGTCTGTGGATATAGATCTATCGGTCTGTCCCTCTCTCTAGGTTGGGAGGGGGAGACCCAGGGGATGAGAGAAGACTGAAAAAATTTGAAGAAATGAAGGTTGGAAAATGTCCAAATTTGATGAAAACTATAAACTCATGGTTCCAAGAATCTCATTGAACCCCACGCAGAATAAACACAACAAAAACCTGCCAACTCTAACACAATCAAACTTCTGAGAAACAGTAATAAGAAGAAAATCTTAGAAGCAGCAAGAAAAAAAAACCCACCACATTATGTACAGTGGCATCTATATATATAAAAGGCTAATATGCAAAGTGTCCCCACGGGAGTTCGACCGGGAGACCAGGAGTTCTGTCACTTGCTATGACGTGTGCTTACCACCAGGGGGCAGCATGGAACAAAGGAAGGCCCCAGCCGGCAGTGGGCAGCCAGGAAGGGAGGCCCCAGCCGGCAGCAGGAAGGCCCTGATCGGCCCTGGTTGCCAGCCAGGCCGAGGGACCCTATCCGTGCCCAAATTTCATGCACCAGGCCTCTAGTAAAAGAATGACTGCGGACTTCTCATCTGAAACTATGTGCATCAGAAGACACTAGAACAGCATCTTTAAAGAGCTGAAAAAAATCTATCAAAAGAAAAAAAAAACTTAAAAAATGAAGGCGAGACCGGTTAAGGGTATGGCGTTCTTTTGGGGGGGGTGATAAAAAATGTCCTCAAATTGATTGTGGGGATGGTCGCACAGCGTTGAATACTCTAACAGCCTTTGAATGGGATGTGACTGTTAAGAGTGTACACGAATAAAAGTGTCAGCAAAGCAGTCAGTCAAAAAATGAAGACTTTCGTAGACACACAAAAGCTAGGAGAATTTGTTGCCAGAATCCCACACCTGCAACAAAGTTAAAGGAAAATTTTCAAGCTGAAGAAAAATGTCAAAAGACACGGAGAAGAGGCAAAAGCAAGCCACCGGCTGGTAGATAACGTATATGTCATGAAGCACTGGTGTCCAAAATACATAAAGAACTTCTGCAAGTCAACATTAGAAAACAAAAAAAGAAAACCCTATTAAAAAGTGGGCAGACGGGTTTAACCTGTACTCCACAAAAAGTGTATGTGAGTGGCCCCTGGACACCTGGGACAAGCTGAGCATCGTCCGTCGCCAGGGGAGGCAACTGGGAATGATGAAATACCGTCACGGAGCCACCAGAATGGCTGAAGCAGATGGAGAGTGTGGCGCGTCGGTGAGGGTGTGAAGCAGAGGGAACTCTCAGACACTCCTGGTGGGAACGCAGAGGGGTGCAGCCTCCGTGGAGAGCAGTCTGCCGCAGACACAGTTAGCGTGTGACCCCGCACTTCCTCTCCGCGGGGTTCGCCGGCACTCTGCCTGCTGGTGCGGATGGGACACGGAGGCTCAGGTGTCAGGGACTGGCCCGAGGTCACACAGCAGGGACGCGGCAGCCCTGGGTGGAGGGGCCTGGCGTCCTCGGCCTGTGAGGTCCCAGGGGGAGGTGATGGTGTGTGTCTGGGGTCCTGGCTGGTCATTCCTTCTCTTGTTTCAGGTTGCCCTTCCCGCCCGGGGACCGAGTGACCTTCAACGGGAAGGAATGCATGTGCCAGAAGTGTTCCCTGCCCAAGTCCGCGGGTGGCAGCACGCACCTGTCCCAGGGCCTCTGGAGTGAGTGGGCGCTGGGTGACGTGGGGCAGGGGGCGGGGAGGGGGGCGGCTGGCGCTGACCAGAGGTGGGGGATCATCAGGAAGGGAACCGGGATAGAAATCTCTGGTACGTTCGTGCCGCCAAACCTTTGCACAGGCTGTGCCCGCTGACCTGTGTGCCACTCCTGCTTTTCACCCACCTCCCTTCCTGCGTTTGGCCCAGCTCTGGCCTACCTCCTCCAGGAAGCCCTCCTGGCCTACTTCTCGTTCTCTGCCTCTAGCTCACTCAGCTCCCCACCGTTAATTCCAGGCCATCTAGAAGCCCCTTGGGAGAGCCCTTAAAAGAGCATTGAACTCTGGGCTCCTGTGGTCAGGGCTGCACATCGCAGGAGCCTGGCCAGGGTGTGTATGTAGTAGGTGCTCAATATGTGCTTCTCACATGCAGAAGCTGGAGGTTGTTCCTATAAAAGCAGGAACGCCAGCTGGCCTGTGAGAGCGGGGCAGGCGCAGGCAGGTGCTGGCCTCTTCCAGCGCGGGTGACTCTTCGGGACCCAGAGGGATGTGGGGACTGGGCTGGGGCCCCGCGTTCCGGGCCCTGCTGCTGCCAGGATCCCACTGCAGAGGTGGCATGTTTGGAGCCCACCCTGCGTGTGAGGTCGCTGTGGTGTCCCAGCACCAGGGCCACATGGCCTGGGACAGAGCGGGGTTCCTACTGATTTCTGGAGCCAGGCCCTTGCCCCCGTGGTTCCCATTCATTCACACGTGCACACATTCATTCCACTTGGTCCCCCAGCCTGGGCAGCGAGTGGAGGAAAGCCCCTTCCCTCAGGCGCTGGATCTTGGAGCTCGAGTCTGTCTTAAAGTCGTTTCCCAAAGTTGCATGTGGTTTGAGTGGCGTGGTGATGTGGGAGAGCCAGAGCTTGCCAGCAGCCCTGGGACTGTCCTGGCTCTGGCTGGAGGGTGCACCTACTGCCCAGGCCCAGGTGCTCCACCGCTGGCAGGCAGGCCTCTGTCTCCCCAGCTCCCGGCCCAGTGCTTGCAGTCAGCACTCAGCCACAGCCCAGTGCATGCAATCAACACCCAGCCACGGCCCAGTGCATGCAGTCAGCGCCCAGCCACGGTCCAGTGCATGCAATCAGCACCTAGCCATGGCCCAGTGCATGCAGTCAGCACTCAGCCACGGCCCAGTGCATGCAGTCAGCGCTCAGCCACGGCCCAGTGCATGCAGTCAGCATGTGCAGCACGGCCCAGTGCATGCAGTCAGCCATGTGCAGCCACAGCCCAGTGCATGCAGTCAGCCATGTGCAGCCACAGCCCAGTGCATGCAGTCAGCATGTGCAGCCACAGCCCAGTGCATGCAGTCAGCCATGTGCAGCCACAGCCCAGTGCATGCAGTCAGCATGTGCAGCACGGCCCAGTGCATGCAGTCAGCTCAGCCACAGCCCAGTGCATGCAGTCAGCATGTGCAGCACGGCCCAGTGCATGCAGTCAGCTCAGCCACAGCCCAGTGCATGCAGTCAGCATGTGCAACACGGCCCAGTGCATGCAGTCAGCCATGAGCAGCCACAGCCCAGTGCATGCAGTCAGCATGTGCAGCACGGCCCAGTGCATGCAGTCAGCTCCGCCACGTGGGAACAAGCTTTGTGATTTGTTTTCTACGTGTTTGCCCCCCTGCCCTGTAGCAGGGTCCCCTAAGCACAGCAGCCGGACTATCCCCTCTCTCTGCTCCCTGGGGCACTCTAACTGCTGTAGGGGTGTCCCGAGACCCAGCGGTGAGGCTCCCCCTCCTCTGGGCCCCAGCGATGACATCTGTGTTCTCCTCTTCCTCCCAGGTTGTGGGGGCTGCGGCACAGAAATCCAAAGCGGCCAGTCCCTGGTGGCTCTGGACAAGCACTGGCACCTGGGCTGCTTTAGGTGCAAGGCCTGCGGGAAGGAGCTGAGCGCCGAGTACATCAGCAAGTGAGCAGCGCGGGCGTCGGAACGGAGCCCCGGGGTCGGCCTCCGCCTGTCCCCTGCCTTCCACCGCGCTCATCCCTCCCGTCTCCACGGTTAGACAGGAACCCTGGCTGGGACTGGCGTGTCTGTCCCCACACGCTCAGCCTGGCTTCCCTAGCGGGGTCTGCAGACCCCACCGCCATTCGTTTTGCTGATGGAGCAGATGCCGTGCTCCCATCTTTGACTGTCACACGCCTCCCCGCGCCCATCCCTGGGTCGCCCTCCCCGGGAATTCGCCCCTCGCCGGCACCGGCTCTCCTGCACAATGCAAAGTGCTGTCAGCCGCCACCAGCCCCGCGTGAGGGGCCAGGGCTGAGCAGTCTGGGTTGTCACAACGTGACAGTGCTGAGACCTCTCCAGCACCGGCCGCACAGGGCAGCTCCGCCGCGGGCCACACAGCGCTCCCCGCCTGCGCTCAGGAGGCCGATGGCTGGTTTGCAGGGAGGGAGCTGCTGGGAGACCTTGGCCCTGCAGGGGCACCTGGTTTGCCGAGGGCGTGCATTTAATCCAGAGCTCTGGACAGAGACAGGCGAGTCCCTGGCACAGGAGGGAGTGAGGGTGCAGCGCGCGGTCTCGAGCTCAGAGCGCGCAGCCAGGGGCTCTCTGCGCAGCTCTTCTGGAGCCTCCGCTAGTGCTGATGCCCCGAGGAATAGGCAGTGATGGCGAACCTTTGACACGTGTGTCAGAGGTGACACGCGAACTCATTTTTTTGGTTGATTTTTCTTTGTTAAATGGCATTTAAATATATAAAATAAATATCAAAAATATAAATCTTTGTTTTACTATGGTTGCAAATATCAAAACATTTCTCTATGTGACACGGCACCAGAGTTAAGTTAGGGTTTTTCAAAATGCTGACACGCTGAGCTCAAAAGGTTCGCCATCACTGGGATAGAGCATCACAGGAACTGATCGTGTTAAAAGAAGTCCTGTGATAAAACGGCACGGGATGCAACACACACATGCATGCTGGCACGTGCACACACATGCACATGCTGGCGCACACACATATACTGGCACATGCACACACATGCACGTGCTGGCACACACATATACTGGCACATGCACGCACATGCACACGCACGCACGTGCTGGCACACACATCTACTGGCACATGCACACACACACATGCTGGCACATGCACACACACATGCTGGCACACACACTGGCACATGTACACACATGCACACATGCTGGCACATGCACTGGCACATGCACACACATTTACACATGCTGACACATGCACGCACGCACATGCACATGTGCTGACACATGCACACACATGCTGGCACACATACACTGGCACATGTGCACACATGCTGGCATATGCACACACATGCTGGCACACACACACTGGCTCATGCGCACACATGCTGGCACATGCACACACATGCTGGCACACATACACTGGCACATGCACACACATGCGCACATGCTGGCACATGCACGTACACACATGCACTGGCACATGCACAGGAGGTGGACCCACGTCACTTCCCTGGTGGCCTTATCCTCTGATTCTGCAGGAGGTCTTGCTGGTCTGTGTTTTCTTTCTTTCACCTGCATGTGCCTCTACACTTACCTCAGGATAAACCGTTGTCAGGAGAAGCCCCCTGTGCGGGCCGGGCTCCTGTCGAGGTGAAGGGAGGGGTGGCTCAGGCGGCCTGGCGGACAGAGTGTGAGGATGAAACGAGCCGCCCGCCCCCAGACCGCAGCGGCACGTGGCAGCGGCCCACACTGCGCTGTGACTCAGCAGCCTCCAGACTGTCCCAGAACTGAGGAGGAGGGCGCCTTAGTGTTGCCATGGAGACGTCATCTTTGAACCTCTGGGGTTTGCTGCACATCCACCGGTTCATGGGAAATCGCAGGGCCCTGAGGTCGGCAGCATTTGAAAGTGGCTCCTCGGACCCCATTTCTACCTCCCTGTCCTGTGAGCCAAGGCTTCACCCTCGGGGAGGCTGTGCAGGCAGAGGTGCCCCTGCAGCCCCGGGCCTGTCCCCCCAGCAGGCCCCTCCCCTCCCGCAGGCACCCCGTGACTAGGGGAGGTTGATCATCATAGTAACTGCAGTCACTTTTAAATGAGCTCCCAGCCGGCCGGCGTGGCTCAGTGGTTGAGTGTTGATCTATGAACCAGGAGGTCATGGTTTGATTCCTGGTCAGGGCACACGCCTGGATTGCAGGCTCGATCCCCAATGTGGGGCGTGCAGGAGGCAGCCTGTCGATGATTCTCTCTCATTGTTGATGTTTCTCTCTCGCTCTCCCTCTTTTCCTCTCTGAAATTAAAAAAAAAAAAGAGCCCCTGGTTGGGCAGATGCTGGACCCAGCGTGGTGCCTGCGTGATCTCCCGTCCATGAGCTGCATTTGGGTCCCTTTTTTTTCTTTTTTCTTTTTTTAAAATATATTTTATTGACATTTTACAGAGAGGAAGGGAGAGGGATAGAGAGTTAGAAACATCGATGAGAGAGAAACATCGATCAGCTGCCTCCTGCACATCTCCCACTGGGGATGTGCCCGCAACCCAGGTACATGCCCTTGACTGGAATCGAACCTGGGACCCTTCAGTCCGCAGGCCGACGCTCTATCCACTGAGCCAAACCGGTTAGGGCATCGGGTCCTTTTTCTTACGGCTCCCTCAGTGGGGGCTCCGTGTTTATGCAACCTGCCCCAGGCTGCCCACATACCCAGGAGCAGTGCCCCAAATGGTGTCATTCGTCACTAATCCCACCGCCACCACCAGCACCTGGCGCGGATAGGCCCGCTGTCAACCTCTGGGGGCGCCACCGCCCCTTACTCTGCCGCTGGGCAGGTGGCCCCAGCTCTGTGCACCTCAGTTTCTCCATCCATGAAATGGGACTGTCTTCGTGGTTCCTCGTGGGGCTGGTGTGATGGCGGAGGCCGTGCTGCCGCCTGCGGAGCATGGAGGGTGGTCCTGTCACTGGAGGAGGAGGAAGTGGGCTTGTCCCTCTGCCACAGCCCCTCTCACAGGCGCGGGTTGTGGGCGTTGGGTGCTGGGGTGACCCCGCCCATCCTGACTGCCTGGCTCGTTGCAGGGACGGGCTGCCCTACTGCGAGGCCGACTACCACGCCAAGTTCGGCATCCGCTGCGACGGCTGCGAGAAGTTCATCACGGGGCACGTGCTGGAGGTAAGGCCCGCCCCATGGGCGCTGGGCTGCCCGCCTGTGAGGATTAGGGGGCGGGGCCTCCAGGTGACCCACAGTGCTGTGTGTTTGTGCAAGAATCTGTACCAGAGCCTTTGCCACCTTGTCCTCCCCGCTCTGCCTGGGGACTCCTGGGAGGGAGCCACCTCCTCCAGGAAGCACTCCAGGGCCTCTCTCCTGTACCCTTTATGAGCTGCTCGAGCTGGAGAGGTGTGAAGGACAGAGACCCTGGTCCAGCCCTTCGGCCTAGGTGGGGAGTCTGAGGCCTGGAGGGTTGAAAGCGAGCGCAGGAGGCAGGGCTGTGTCCTGGGGCAGAGCAGAGGGTCTGGTCGCCTGGCAGGCCAGGTCACAGCGCACTTGCAGGCCGGTCCCCCCGGGGCTGCCTGTCGCTTCTAGATCCAGGCGGCAGCGCACGGCGTCCCCCCTGTGAAAAGAGCACGGGCCATGCACTTCCCCACGTCCGTGCAGTAAGACAAATCCCGAGACGACTGGGACCAATGCCCGCCCGCCGGGGCCCAGGCTGCTGCCCTCACCCACCCTGCAGCCCCTCCTCGGCTCTGGGCTGGCTGGATGCCATCGGGGCTGCCGTGGTCCCTGGGGGAGGCTCGGTGACAGAGGACCCCAGGGACAGGCAAGCGGCCGAGCCAGGAGGGTGGCGGACCCAGCCCAGGTGACAGAAGCAGCCTGTTGGGGGAGGACCGGTTGGGGGCTGAGGCTGCAGAGCTCCCCACACCCCGAGGGGATCCCTGGGATCGATTTGTAGTTTAAAGAGCTCCCTCCACCTTGAGAGCAGTGTGCTGAGTGAGTCAGTCAGAAAAGTTTTGACTTCATCACGTGGATAGAAAACTGGACTCGTGAACACACACAGCAGAGGGGGGGCTGCCGGCGGGAGGGGGTGGGGGAGGAGGGGGTCCTAGTATCTGGTGACGGAGAGGATGTGACTGGGTGGTGGGCAGGCGGTGCCATATACAGATCTTGTAACAGAAACGAACCCTCCTGACACCCGGATGTGCATGTTGGTGCTCAGGTGTGTAACCCTAGCGGCTTCCTGACAACTGTGGGCTGTGCCCCTGCACCCGGGGAGGGGCCGACCTGTCCCAGCCCCGCTGCCTGCCTCGCCTTCTGGCCCCATGGAAGGCTCTGGAAATGTCCTCGGGAACACAGGGACAGGGCCTGGGAGCTGTCCCCAGCTCAGTGCTGGCCAGGGGTACCCGATTGGGGGCGGGAGGGGGGGCGGCAACCAGCAGGCCTCCCTGGTGGACCCAGAGGCAAGGGGAAGGCGACCCTTCTGCAGAGTGAGCGTCCCCGTGTTTGATTGCAGCCGAGCACAGCGTGGGGTGCGGTGTCTGTGCTGCCCCCGCCCCCCCATTGCCTCTGTGCACTGGGAGGCACAGGCTGGGCTTCGCTCCCGGCCTGCGGGAGGCTGCGGGCCTCTGGGAAGATTGATGCCCTTGTTTCCTCAGCCGGAGCTGGGCTGGCTGCGTCGTGGGCTCTGCGAGCTCGGAGCTCCCTCCTGGAGGAGAGGCGGCAGCGCGGGCGGCAGAGAGAACCTGGGCGGAGACGAGCCGAGCCGCTCAGCAGCGGCAGCGGAGAGCAGCCGCCACGGTGGCTCCACTTGAGCCCGCCGAGCGTGCCGGGCCGGGCTGCACGGGCACTGGGCTCCTGGGGCAGCAGGTGGCAGGTGCGGGACCTGAAAGAGAAGGGGAAGGATCCGGACCCCTGGCTGCAGGGTGAGGCGGGCGGCCATCCTCGCGGCCACTGTGCCTGTCCAGGCCGGTCCTGGGAACAGGCCCTGGAAGGGACCGTGGGGTCGGCTGATCGGACTGGGCTGTGGTGCCAGGACCCCGGCAGGTAGGCAGCCCGGCCAGGTGCCCCGAGGGCTGGTGGGGAGGCCAAAGGCGCCGTGCGGGGCTGCAGGTGGGGGGCTTGCAGGGAGCAGGGGCAGATCAGCCAGGTGTGAGGCCCCCCAGGCACCTGTCACCCCCTGCCTCTTGTTTGCCCCCAAGATGCTGGTCACCCAGAGCCAGAGCAGAGAGCAGCCAGGCCCTGTCCTCGCTGCCAGCAGGAGCCCTCGGCCTGCCCCGCACCTGGTCTGCGTCCCCGGCAGAGTGCCACCTTCGTGCTCGCGGCAACAGCGCCGCTAGCCGTGCAGTGCTCATCGGGCAGCGGTGGGCGCTTCCTCCCCTGCCTCAGTCTCCCAAATACGAGGCATCCTGTACCCAGTTTCCCGGGTCCTGCAAGTCGGGTGTCTATCCCGATGGGCCTGCTCCATGCTGGATGCAGGGGGAGGGGGACCTTGTGGGTCCTGCAGGGCCTGGGAGATGCCGATGGCCGGGGGCCTGGGAGATGCCGATGGCCGGGGGCCTGGGAGATGCTGATGGCCGGGGGCCTGGGAGGGGCCGAGGTCCCTGGGGGCAGAGGTGGGTGCCTGGAGCAGCCCCACGACAGCGCTGGGCTCCTGGGATGGAGTCGCCCAGGGAGAGAGCTGGGAGGTGCCTGGGGAGTTGCCGGGACAGCAGTGCAGCCAGACCCTCTGGACCAGCTGAGTGAGGGGGAGGACGTGCTGGGTGAGAGGGAGGCCCGGCTCAGACCCTGCTGTCACCTCACCGCACGCCCACTTCACTCTCGATTTTCTTCTCGGTAGAATTAGCTGCAAGGCTTCCCTGCGCAGGTTGGGTGGCGGGGCGGGGGACGGCAAGGATGGGGTGCTGCTGTCTGAGCCCCACCTGTGTCAGCAGCCTAGCTGTCCCCATGGCAACGAGAAGGCAAGTTTCCTCTGGGACCACCAATTCCTCCCTCCCTGCCTCCCTCCCTCCCTTTAATCCTTCCTCCCCACTCTCCTCCCTCTATCCTAGCACCTTCCCGCTTCCCTTCCTTCCTCTCCCTCAATCCACCACTCACAGGTCCTTCCTGGACACCCACGGGGTCCTGGCGGGCTGGGGGCTGCCTTCCTGAGAAGGCGGTGAGGGTCCCTGCCTGCCTTGCAGGGGACCCCGTGTGAGAGGGGCCAGCCCAGCCCACTCCCACCTGGTCATCCGTTTATCTGCTCACCCGCCGATGGGCACTGGGTTGAGCCGCTGTGAACATCTTTGCGAGTGCCGTGTGGACCTATGTCTTCATTTCTCTTGTTCTGGCCTCTTCATTTGTCTTACGCCCCTGGGAGGGGGACTGCTGGGTCACGTGGTAATTCTATACTTTTTCGGGGACCTTCCCAAGATGCACAGGGCTTGCTGTTTCTCCACACGCTCGCCAGCACGGGCTGTTTTCGTTTGTTCTGTTCTAGCATCGCCCGGGGGCCGTGCACTGGCGCCTCCCTGGGGTTGGGGTTACATCTCCGTGGTGACCCCGATGTTGGCACGTCCAGTGGCGTCGTGGCCACGTGGACGTCCTCTGTGGAAATGTCCGAGTCCTTGGCCGTGTTCAGCAGGACTGTGGGCACCTTGTTCTTGGGCTGGAGGGATTCTCTGCGCGTTCTGGGTCCCGAGCCCTCTCAGATCTGTGATTGCAGATGTTTCCTCCTGTCTAAGTCGTCTTCCCACTTTCCCGGTACAGTGGTTGCTGCTCCTGCCTTTGGTGTCCTGCCCGGGAATCCACTGCCCGAGGGGGTCGTGCAGAGGGACCCCGTGTTTCCTTCTGAGCGTTGATACCTTTAGCTCGCACATGGGGCCACGTGGGGGCAAACTTCACGGCGTGCGTCACCCACAGCGGCGCACGCACCGACGCGCAGCTTGAAACGTGTTCACACACTGGACACCGTGTAACCGGCCCTCAGACAAGAGTGTGCGAGCACCCCGACACCGGGGCCCCCAGCACCCCCAGGGCAGCCACCGACCCACTCTAGTTTTGTAAAGAGGGAAGCCCCTCCTTAGTGTCGGACTGTTCCAGGCCCGTCTGGGTTCTTCTCGCCACACGCGGGGTCACCTGGGGCCTGGTCCCCGCTGACAGCAGGGGGGGGGCGGGGGAGAGAAGCAAGAGGCTTGTGATGAGTTCACCCCGTCACTCGCTCGCTAGGAAAGTGGTTCTGACTCAGGGAGAGGTTGTGGGATTCCTCCCGTTTCAGGAAAGAGCGAACCACGGGGTCAGCCTCCGCTTTTTGTTTGTAATCCTCACCTGAGGACATGTTTTCCATTGGTTTCTGGAGAGAGTGGAAGGGAGGGAGGAGCAGGAGAGAGAGGGAGAAAAACGTCGATGTGAGAGAGACACATCGATTGGTTGCCTCCTGCCCCGGCCGGGGCTGGGGAACTTGCAACTGAGGTACGTGCCCTTGACCAGGAATCGAACCCGGGACCCTTTGGTCCACAGGCCGATGCTCTATCCACTGAGCCACACCGGCCAGGGCCAGCATCCACTCTCAGCACAGGCTGCAGCCCCCCCCCCCCC
>NW_005871985.1:14192-43000 GCF_000147115.1 Myotis lucifugus
CTCTGCGCCAGACGTGGTTCCCAGCGGGGAGGGCAGAGCCAGCTGGCACACACAGCGCCCGGCACTCCCCGATCGGGCTCTGTGGACTCCCTGCCCGGCAGCATGCCTGCTCCAGTCCCCAGGCACCGGCTGCACCCCCGCAGGACCCCTTGCTCTGTCCCCACAGGCGGGGGAGAAGCACTACCACCCGCTGTGCGCTCTCTGTGTCCGGTGTGGCCGGATGTTCGCCGAGGGCGAGGAGATGTACCTCCAAGGTAAGCGTGAGCACGCCGCCCGCCCCGGGGCAGGGGACCATCTCCCAGGCCCCTCCCACGAGCTGCGTGTGGACTGGGGGTCACGTGTGTTCTCCGCTAGTTAGGGGGCCCCACGATGCAGCGGGAGCAGGGGCAGGGCCCAAGCAGGCTTTCCTGAGCGGACTTGCAGGACAGCAGGCGGTGCTGGGACAGCGGGCAGTGCTGGGAGGCAGAGCCCAGGGGCCCTGGTCTGCCTGGGGCGGGGGTGCTCCCAAGAGGCCTCGGGGAGGATGGTCAGTATCGAGACCCATCTCTTTAAAATATGTTTTTATTGATGTCAGAGAGGAAGGGAGAGATGTCAGAGAGGAAGGGAGAGGGGGAGAGAGATAGAAGCATCGGTGATGAGAGAGAATCATGGATCGGCTGCCTCCTGCACGCCCCCCACTGGGGATCGAGCCCGCAACCTGGGCCTGTGCCCTGACCGGGAATTGAACTGTGACCTCCTGGTTCGTGGGTCAGTGCTCAACCCCTGAGCCACCAAGGCCGGGTGAGACCCGTCTCTTTAGCCGAATGTTCTTTTCAATGATCTCTCTGTCCCCAGCGTTGGGGCCGCCGGGCAGGGGCAGGGCCGCACACTGCCCCGCAGACGGGCTGTGTAATGGCATCATGTGGTGACAGCTGGGCCAGGGTGCCACACAGGCCTCCCTTGCTGAGGCCGAGATTCTCGGGGTGATGTCAGCCAGGATGGCCACATCCCCGACATCCCCTCTTGTTCCTCGAGTCCCCGCTGCAGAGCCCGTGAAAGAGGTCCTTTGCGCCCCTACAGCAGGCTGGGCCGTCTGGCAGGAGGGGTGCCCCCCCCCCGAGGTGCCCACCCCCACCGTGATCAGTGCTTCCAGTCCCTCCTGCCGCCAAGCCCTGTGGTCAGGACGGCAGTGTGGGGACACGAGCTCGCACATGGGGGCTGGGTCAGGAACAAAGAGACTCTTCCCGGCCCTGTCTGAGGCCGGCGCCCACGTGTGAACTGATTCCTGCGGTGACTTCCCCAGGCCCGCCTGCTCCCGCCTCGGGTCTCCCATCTCCCATGAGTTAGATGAGGTTTTCGAGCTCCAAGCCACGGACCCCAGGGCCCCACCCACCCTGCCTGGACCCCCGGACCCTCTGCCTGGTCTGCCCGGCGCGGGGCTCCACGCAGGTGTAACTGACAGGTGACTCATGCAGCGAAGCTCTGAGGAGCAGGGTCCCCCCGACCACCCCTTCCTCTGGGCGGCTTCCCAGCACAGACTCCTCCCAGGAAACACCGGCCGGGGTGTGACGCTCATGGTCATCGGGGTAAAATACCGAGTCGATGTTCCTGTGTGCCCACTGGGTTGACCAAGACGAAAAGGAAGGGCGTGCCCCCCGTCCCCGGGTCCTGAGCATTCGAGGAAGCGGGCCCCTGGCCTGGCTGGTGGGGCGAAGTGGGGAATGGCCCACAGGCCTCAAGGCCTTACAGACGCCACGGCGGGGAGCCCCCGAGGACCTGGGAGACGTGGCGGCTCGTGCCCCCGGCCCGTGGCCTAGAGATGAGCCTGTGGGAGCCGGGGGCTCGAGGTGTGTCTGCCGCGTCATGTCCCCGGCCTGGGCTGTGCGTCCCCGGGGGCAGGGCTGCCACCTGCTGTCAGGCCCAGCACAGAGCGCGCCCAGGGGCCGCTCGGAGGGGGTGGCCGAGTGGACATCCCTCCGTGTGTGAGCCCCGCCCCGGCCCCCCACGGCCCTGCCTCGGGGAGTGGCACTAACCCCGGACTCTGTCCACAGGCTCCTCCATCTGGCACCCGGCCTGTCGACAAGCAGCCAGGACTGAGGACAAGAGCAAGGTTGGTGCGATTCCCGAGTTCTCCCGCTGCATCTCCGCGCTCGGGTGGGACTGTCATGCAGTGGAGGGGCTGCCGGCAGCGTCCACGGGCTGAGGGGCGTGGACAGGACGTGGGGGGGTGTCAGATGTACACACGGGGTTCTGGGGTTGATGCAAGGTAGCTCCCAGGGCTCCCTTCCCTGCCCTCTGACCTCCTCATTTGCTCAGGGGATGCCGATGGCCGCAAAGATTTGGGGACAACTTTGAAGTTAGCGAGTCCCCAAGTGGTCACCGCCATTTTGGCTCAATTCCCAGAATGGTCACTAGAATGGCAGGCCCTGGGGTTTGGCACAAGAGCAGCCCCCACTCCCCGCCACCTTCTTCCTCCTGCTCGCTGCCACCTCCCCGGGGCCAGGCCCTGATCCCACCGCCTAGGGCCCTGACCCCACTGCCCGGGGCCTGACTCCACTGCCCGGGGCCTGACCCCACTGCCCGGAGCCCTGACTCCACTGCCAGGCCCAAGCCCAGTGCGGGACTCTTGGGAGGAAGGAAGGGACAGCTGTCCCTCAGCTCCAGGACGCAGAGGCCGTGGGAGGACGTGTGACGTGTCGGTTTCCTGTGACAAACCCCGCACATGCGAGACCGGGAAGCCACAGGTGCCTGGCCCGCGGTGCCGGGTCAGAGTGTAACCGGGCTCCGGGGAGAACCATTCCTGTCCTTCCCGTGTCTAGAGGGGCCACACCGCTGCCCGACACCCCCTCGCCTCATAGCAGCCCTGAGGTCACCCTGGGCCCTGAGAATCCAGGACAGCTCCCCACCCCCAGGCCCCTCAGTCCGCCTGCAGAGTCCCTGTGGCCACACGAGGCAGCAGCCGCAGGGTTGGGAGTGAGGCCCTGAGCCTTTGGGGACGCTGCCTGGCCTCCCTCGGCAACAGGACTGACGGTCACTGTGTCACGTGCACGGCCAGGCCGCCATCTGTGGCCGCACACGGCGGCTGTCCGTCACCCTCTCACATGGCTGATTACCCCACACCCTGCGCCTGAGCCGCCGGCCTCAGCGATGAGCCCGGCAGCACGCCCACCTCCCAGCGCCACAGTCCATGACCCTGCAGTGACCTCCAGGGCCTGACCTTTGTCTGTGGACACCTCCATCCCGGAGGCCAAGCCCAGGCCTGCCAAAGGGACCCCACGCGGAGAGGCCTCCAGACCCCACGCGTGCACGGCGTGAGCACGGGGAGACCGACCAGGGGTGGGAAGGGGACGGAGGCCACAGAGGCCACGCAGGGACACCCAGGGCGGCCACAGCAGCTCTAGGTTCTGGACGTGGCTGCTGCGCTGGCCCCTGGCCTGAGGGAGCCCAGCGCCGGCCTCTGCTCCTCACCGGAGGCCACCCATGCTGACTGGGGCCGCGGCCCGGCGGAGGGAGGCTCTGCAGTCCAGAGGGACAGGGAGGGAGGGGTCACGCCCGGGGCTGCACATCCGTGGCTTCCTGGGCTGTTCCCAAGGCGCTTTGGGAACATTTGGGGGCGGGGGGGGGGGGAGGCTGCAGCCAGAGAGCGGCTGCCCCTGGGCGCTGTGCCCTGGCGCTGGTGCCTGCCCCTCGGTGTCCCGGGACGGGATTCAGGCCCCAGTCATGCCCTGCTTGTCCCTCGTTCCCCTTCCCCAGCCCTCAGAGCCTCTCTGTCTCGCCCAGGAAATGAGGGTAGTGTCCGGGGCCTGGGCGGCCAGGCGGACAGGGTGGGTCAGCTGATTCTCCCCGGGGACGGGTGCCCGGGACAGTTCTCCAGCCAGCTGGCCGCTCTGGCCTGGGAGGCAGGAAGAGAGAGCCAGTTAATGACCATGGCCCAGCCAGCCCCGCCAGCCGCTCCAGCTCAGGGTGTGGGGTGGGCCGGAGGGCGGCGGCCCCTGAAGACAAGGCAGCGGTCATGGCCTCGTGAACTCCTGAAACCGGCCCCGGTCAGGGTGGCGCCAGTGACCTGGTGGCCGTAAGAGAGCTACCTGCCCGTCTTGGGTGTGCTCAGCAGTCTTTCACCAACGGCCCCTCTGCGCCGGGCCCTGGGGCCCTGGGAGGAGGCTCCTTTCCTGCCCTTGGAGTCCAGCTGTGCCTCTGCCCGGCTGTGTGACCTCGGGCGAATCACTGGCCCTCTCTGAGCCTCAGGCCTCAGCTTTAACCTGGAGACGGGTGGGTGTCAGACCCCGCACGCTGTGGGTGAGACTCATGTGCACCAGGCGCCCTGTGACCCTGGAGGAGGCTGAGCGTAGGATTGGGGGGTGGGGGAGCTGCAGCCCCTTCCGACTGCGGGTGCAAACAGACCCCGGGCTGCTGCCGACCCAGCGCCAGCGCACGGGCCAGGGCAGCGCCCAGGGACCTGTGGGCCCCTCCCCTGCGGGACGCTCCCCGGGGTGAGGGGCACAGGGCCACCGCCGCTGCACCCGGGCTGGTCCGGGGCTTCCTGTCCTGGCCCAGCTGGACCTGAGGTGAAAGTGAGGGGACCTCGGAGCCCAGCTCCCCACGCCGTGTCTCCCCAGACACGGAGCCCCAGGGAGCGTCTTCGGGCTCCTAGAGGAGGAACCGAGGTGCAGAGGGTTTCAGACGTGTGACATGTGTGCGGACATCACGGTGGCCAGTAAAACAGGCCACCTGGCCACAGGGATGGCGAGAAGGCAGACCCCGAGTTACCTGCCTCCGAGTGGCCATCATATCTGGTGTGGGGGGAGCTGGGGACCTGGGACTGCACTGTGGGTTCGGGCTGAGCTTGGGGGAGACCCCTGCCCCCGCCGGCCTTCGGAAGCCTGTGGTCTGAGGGGACAGGCAGTCCCGAGACTCCGCCCCATTCAGCAAGCAGAGCCCAGTCCAGGGGCCGGGGAAAGCAGGGCAGGCCTCCTGGAGGAGGCGGCCCCGAGCTTGGTCCCGGAGGATGCCAGGGGCATGGAAGGGGTGGGCCAGGCTGACGAGTGGGCCATGCAGAGGTGAGCCGCAAGCATCACGCCCTCTCCCCTCTCTCCCTTCCAGATGCAGAAGCAGGTTTGCCGGGGCACCACCCCCTGTGCCTTCCAGGTTTGTGCCTGACGGCTGGCCCTGGTGTTGTCCCGTCCTCGCTGCTGTCGTGCTGCGTGTAGGGGAGCTGGGCGTGCTCCGCCGGGGAGGGCGGCCCCACGGTCTGTGTTAGTTAGTGTCCTGGACTGACCGCTCCAGGGGCCTTAAACAGACACCCCTTTCCCCCGCCCTGGAGGCTGGAGGCCCAGACCACGGCGCGGCAGGGCGGCTCCTCCCGAGGCCTCTCCTTGGCGTGTGGAACGGCCGTCTCCTCCCCGTGTCCTCACAGGGTCGTCCCTCTGTGTGTGTCTGTGTCCTAAGCTCTTCCTTTTTAATATATTTGTATTGACTTCAGAGAGGAAGGGGGAGGGAGAGAGAGAGAAACATCAATGATGAGAGAGAATCGTGGACCAGCTGCCTCCTGCATGCCCCCTACTGGGGATCGAGCCCGCAACCCGGGCACGTGCCCTTGACCGGAACCGAATCTGGGACCCTTCCTTCTGCAGGCCGACGCTTTATGCAGCTAGGGCAAGCATGTCAAACTCAAAGGTGAACACGGGCCAAATAAACAAGGTTTACGTGTATGTGGCCACAAAAAAACAGAAGCTTCAATTTTCATAGAAACGTAGGTTTATTTCAATAGAGACGTGCTGAAGACGAAGGGTTGAGATGAAGGAGTCACCGTTAATGAGCGTTTGTTGTGGGCCACACGCGGCCCGCGGGCCACAAGTTTGACATGTTGAGCTAGGGCGTACTCTCTCCTTGTAAGGACTCGTCACATTAGGTCAAGGCCCCACGTAGCTTAATTCGGGCTTTAAAGGGCCTGTCTCTAAACACAGCCCTGCTCTGGGCACTGGGGTGAGGCCTTCCGCATGCGAGTCGGGGACACCACTCTGCCGTAACGAGGCCCCGTCCAGGCTGCTGGCACTGCAGCGGGTGTGGGTGCTGAGGGGGGCCGGCCAGAATCGGGGGGACAGGGGTCTGCTTAGGAAAGGAGAGAGGAGGGGGTAGGGGTGTGGGGAGAGGGGTCCGTGCTATTGGCTGGGAGGCCCTGCGCGGAGAGGGTTCCGTTTAGACGGCGAGAGGAAGAGCTAGTGGGGCCGGGCCAGGCAGGGCCACGCTGGGCCAGGTGAGGGGAGCGGCAAGCCACACCCTGCAGGCGGATGGACACAGGTGCGGTCATCGGGTGGAGCCGGAGGCGAGTGTCCACGCAGACACAGGGCAGGCCTGCCGTGGGAGCAGAGGAGACCGCAGTCCGGGGGCCGTCACCTCGGGGGAAGCAGGAGATGTGCTCGGGGAGGCGAGGGGCAGGACGGGGCTCACACCGCAGAGGGCACTCGGGGGCAGGTTCCACGCGTGACGGAGGCCCCGGGCCAGGACGAGGGCTCAGCGTGAGAGCGGCCAGCAGTGACCTCCGGGGGCTGTTGCTGAGACCTCGCTGGGGTGCGGGACCAAATGCGGTTCCTCCAGGGGCTGCCGGTGCTGAGAGGCGTGGGGCGGAGTCGGGGGCCTGAGGGTGGACTGTGGTGTGGGGCTCAGACTGGTCTTTAGGTTCAGGGACCGTCCCTAAGTCTGACAGCAGAGCCGCTGCTGGCCTGCGCTGCCCCGCGTCCCCGTGATCTGGGCGGAAAACGTCCCCGAGCGCACGGCTCTGGGTCGGAGGCGGCCTTGCCCCTGGCGCTCGGAGCCCCTGCCTGCTCCTGTCCCCCTGGAATTGGTCCTCTCTGCGCCATGAAAGCTCGGCACTCGTCGGCGCTACAAACCCGCTGGCGTGTAGCCGTGTCACTGCGGTCTGTCTGATGTCTCCAGTTGTCCGTGCGAGCTGCCTGTCGCTGTGAGAATGCTTCACCCTGACAAGGAAAAGGACCGCCGTGAGCCGGCCCTCTGGGCCGCGTGACTGACGGCTGCCTCTGGACGGTCTTCACTGACACGTCCTGTTTTCTGTCTCCATCCCACCCCACCCCCCCTTCCCCAGGAGACCAGGACGTCCTCCGAGAGCATCATCTCTGTGCCTGCGTCCACCACCTCGGGGTCCCCCAGCCGCGTCATCTATGTAAGTTGGGCTCTTTCTATGGGGAGGGGGGCCTGGGGGCGTCACTGAGCCGGGCGTCGGCGCTGCCATCCCTGCGTGGGGACTGGTGTAGACCTTGGGAAGCTGACAAGAGCCTCCTCTCCGCGGGCGGAGTGACCCCGCCACTCCCTGGGCCTGTGGGGACAAGGGCGCGAGGAGGTGCTCACAACTGCTGTGGATGACGGTGTAAAAGTGACATCGCCCCACGCCCTGCGCCAGGGCTTCCTGAATGAAGTGCCCGGGCACCCATGGGGTCAGGCAGGTGTGAATGCCCTGCAGATCCGTGCGTGTCACCCTGAAACGTGCTCCTAACGTGTTCCTAGGGAAGCACGCTGAGGATCACATATTATGAATCCCATTTTCGTTCAAGAGGGTGTGTGTATGTGTATATGTGTGTATGAGTGTACATGTACGTGCGTGCATTAGTGTATGTATTAGTGTGTGTACGTGTTTGTAAGTGTACATGTGTGGGTGCATTTATATTTATAATACTTGCTTGTCCACACACATGGCTGTGTCTGCATGTGTGTATATGTGTGCATATGTGTTCTGACACATGCACGTGTGTCTGTGCATGAATGTGTTTACACGTATATGCATGCCTGTGTGTTTGCATGTGTCAGTGCATTGTCTGTGTGCACACAGAGGTGTCTGTATGAATTTTTAGATCACGGACTGAGCATCACTGTCCGCCCATGTCAGGCCGACACCCATCCACTGGGGCCACCTCTGCCGCTTCGTGGAGAGGCACAGGCCCGAGAAGGCGCTCCCTCAGGCCACGGCGGCCCCTCGTGGCCTGGCGTCGGGACCAGGCCCACGTGATCATGAGGCCTCCTGGCCCGTTAGGCGCTTCACCCTCACGGGGCTGGGCACAGGCTCGGCGCCTCCACACCTGCCTCACTCGGGTCTGACGGTGCCGCCACCCTTTCCCTCCTGCAGGCGAGGCTGGGCGACGAGATCCTGGACTACAGAGACCTGGCCGCCCTCCCCAAGAGCAAGGCCATCTACAACATCGACCGCCCCGACATGATCTCCTACTCGCCCTACGTCAGCCACTCGGGGGACCGGCAGAGCTGCCTCGAGGTACGGCCGCGGTGGCAGCCCGCGGGTGGGTGGCGGCCACGGCGCAGGCCCCTGGCTCCGTCCTCGCTGCTCGGCGACGCGCCCTGGGCGTCCTCTCTAAAGAGCCCCGCTGCGCTCTGCCCAGACGCCCCTGGCAGACGCACGCAGCTCCCTGGGGCCGAGCCTGGGAAGCCCTGTGTGGCCGGGAGCAGGCAGGGGCCGGTGTTCAGGAGATGATGGGAACGGAGTAGCACCTGTTTCTCGCGGTTCGGGACCATTTTCACGATGTGCGAAATGTAGTTTTCCTTTATCCAGTACCTTCAGCCTGCTCCCCGTCACCAGCGGGCCCGTCCCCTGTCCCCGCGCTCCCTGGTGTGGCTGCACCGGATGACTTACTCCGTGGGTCCCGTGGGCAGCGTCCATGACTGACTCTCAGGCGCAGCCGCCCTCCGTTTACTGCGGAGTCACCGTTGGTGCCCAGTTTTCCGGGGTGGTTTTGAGGTTCCCGTGTGACCTTGTTGCCTGTGACCAGCAGGAGTGTCTGCCAGCTGGCAGCCCGGGTGCGTGTGCCATTCCGAGAGGGAGGCCGGGCGGCAGAGCCCCTTCCCTCCACGTGCCCGGCCCTCCTGTCTGAGTCTCCAGCAGGGTCGCCTGGGAAGGGAGGCTGGGGCCCGGGCCGCCTAGCTGGAGGTGGTGGTTGGCGCCAGCCCCGCTGACGTCTGCAGTCACTGTGTCTGGGCACGGCTGGCAGCTCAGGACAGGGCGGGAGGGTGAGGCCAGAGGGGCCCCTCCTCACTGGCTCTGTCCCTGGGGACAGGCAGGACCCCACGGGTCTGAGTGATAAGTCCCAGGAAGAGGCCGGTGGGCGGGGCAGGGCGGAGGGGAGGGTCTGACCTGCTCCCACCTCCCGCTGCCTGAGCCAAGCCTGGCAGGGGCCTCCTCGTTCCTGTCCGGTCGGGCGCTGCTGGAGGCGCTGGGAGAGGGTCGGGAGGCCAAGCCACTTGGCCACCACCCCCTGGAGCCAATGTCCGTGGGGCGGACGGTGCCCACCTACTCTAATGGGGGGGTCCCTGGCTGGGAGGCTGGTCCCTGCTCCCAAGGCCCCCACCAGCAGTGCTGGCCTCCCTGAGCCCTGAGCCCCGAGCCCCAGAAGACTCTCTTCCTCAGTCTCCCAGGGCGTCGCCTCCCCACGCCCTGAACCAAGTCTTCCTGTTGGAAAAACTTCTTGGAGAGCAGGGAGCGCTGGGGGGACCGGGACGGAGACCAGCTCCACTGTCCCGATCTCTTTCTGGGGGTGCCATCCCTTGACCGCGTTTCTCCAAAAAGAAGGTCTGGGAGCCCCGGGGTGGGTTCCCGTCCTCGTCACGTGAGCGTCTGTGCCCGCGTGTCTCCCCACGAGCAGCCGCCGGGGCCGCGGGCTAACAGGCTGCTCTGTGTTATGTCCACAGTCGCCCCAGTTGCTCTCGCCAACGCTGACCGAGGTAACCGCACCCCCACGCGTGCTCGCGTGCTCCCGGGTTATAAACATAACCACCTGCCGCCCGGAGGGCTGGGGGCCTGGCCGTGGCGCCTGGGCCACGCGCTCCTGGCTCGGTGCCCCCTCGGCGTTGGTTATTTTTATGATTGCGTGGCCCCTGCATGCCTCCCTGGCGCCCCTGCAGCCCTGCAAGTGCGGACGTGGGGCCCGGCCCGAGGTCTGGGTCAGGGCTCCTTGGAGACACTCCGGGCACCGGGCGCGGGCCCAGCTCCTGCGCCTCCGCGGGGGGACGTCCGGGAAGTCCTCGCAGATGAACATTCTGGAGGCATTTCTCTGTCCGGCAGCATCGGTCACGGGCAGCCTGCTTCTCCTGTTTCTCGGGGTTAATGAGAGCAGAGAGAGAGCAGCCAGCCAGGCTCCAGGCTGCGTGGGCATCAGACCCTGGGACCCTGAGCCCCACGGGCAGGCGAGGGGAGGAGACAGGACACCCGAGGGTGTGACCGGCCCCCGGGGCCAGCAGAGGACGCCCGAGACGGAGAGGGACCGCGGGACTGTGGCTGCCCAGCCTGTGCCGACTCCAGGGCTGGGCCAGGCTGAAGGGCTCGGGGTGCAGCACCTGCACGAGGCCTGGCTGAGCTGGGGGGTGTTGGGGGGAGGCGCAGGGCAAGCTTCAGGGATGGTGACTCGCAGTTTGGCTGGAGAGTGAGCCCCAGGAAGTGGTGGTAGGCTGGGAGGGTGGGAGCCCCAGGAGGTGGTGGTAGGCTCAGAGAGAGTGGGAGCCCCAGGAGGTGGTGGTAGGCTCGGAGAGGGTGGGAGCCCCAGGAGGTGGTGGTAGGCTGGGAGGGTGGGAGCCCTGAGCGCCAGGCCCTGCCTCTCTCCTTGCCGTCCCCACACTGGCCTCGGGGGCCAGAGCAGCCGCATCCACCAGCGGCCGGACACTGGGCTGGGGTGTCAGGGCTCAGGGCCACGTGCTGAGCCACGGTGGGCCCGCAGCCTGCTCTTCCCTGTCCCGCGTGCCACGCCATCTCACGCCGCCTGCCGCCCGCTCTGACGCTCCGAGCAGCTGCTCATCCTGCTTGAACGGAGTCCGCCTTGTCCGTGCTTGTGGGTCTGGCTCAATGGGCCCCACGCCTGGACCCTATCGAGGCCAGGGAGAGCACAGAATCTCAGTGGTTCTCAAACTGTGTTCCAAGGAGCCTTGGGTGCTGGGAAGGCCTGCAGGAGGGGAGCTGACGGGTGTGGGAGGACTGGGTGCCTGCAGCTCCATCGTGGGAGCCTCAGCCGCAGTGGGGCTGGTGGAGGGGGCGGCCCCTACCCTCTGGCACCTGGGGGCACGGGCACCATGCTCAGCCGGCAGGAGTTCAGCACCAAGGCCAGCCCCCTGCCGCCTCCCCTGGCCCACAGGTGCAGGGAACTTCGGGGCGGTTGCCTGGGCTCTGAGGTCAGGGAAGCAGACACTGGGCGGAGGGGGGTGGGCCGTGCTCGGCTCCGTGCTCACCAGGCGTTTTTCCTCCCAGGGAGACCAGGACGACCGCTCCTCCAGGCAGTGCCGCACCTCCAGCCCCAGCTCCGCCGGGTCGGTCAGCCTTGGGCGCTACACCCCGACCTCACGGTCGCCCCAGCACTACAGCCGGCCAGGTACTTGGCCCCACGGCTCCTTTGACCCTCCGGGAAGCAGGGTTTCTTGTTGCTTTTCCTGCTATGAATCAGTCTCTTATGTACACCGGGCGGGTGTGGGCTGCCGGCGGGCGATGGAGACTGTCCATTGGGAGGAGGCCCCTCGTGTCCGGGCGGGGGGGTGGCCGCGAGGCAGCGGGTCCCCCTGCGGGTAGAGGAGCTGTGCGTGGAGCTCACAGGCACAGCTGAGCACGTGGGAGCAGCTCTCGGAATCCATGTCTCAGTAGAGCAGACGCCAGGAAACAGGCGCAGAGATGGAAGGAGCCCAGTCAGTTCCTGCTCACGAGGGTCTGGGAAGAGGAAGGCAGAGCCAATGCCAGAGAGTAGGGTCAGTCCCCTTTGGCGCGTCACCCGCAGCGGGCGGTGGCCCCACGGACAGCAGCCCCGTGGGAACATGGGCAGGAGGCCAGCACCGGCTGCTCAGAGCAGGGCGAGCTCGAGGAGGCCCCCCCGTCCCACCCCGTCCCTGCTTGGTGCCCCGCTGTGGGTGGCTGTCCCTGAGCTTCCAGACGCCTCGTCGCCCTCAGAGTGTCCAAGTCCCAGGGACACTCCACACACAAAAAGGACGCTGCCTTTTTGAGGGATTTTTCCACGCTGCTTCCTCCTTGGCCAGCTGTGCATGAAGCCATTTTCATATCCATAGACAACAGCTTAGTCTTGCAGCCTCTGTGGAAAAATCAAAGCTCATTCATCTGCAAAGTTACTTTCATTGGCTCCTGCAGTGTGGCTGGTGCGTCCTGCTCAGGAATACGTATTTGGAAAGTGGATAAGTGAGTGAGCGAGCGAGCTAGTGAGTGAGTGAGGAAATAAGTGAATAAGTGAGTGAGCGAATGAGTGAGTGAGCGAGCGAGCTAGTGAGTAAGTGAATGAGTGAGTGAGTGACTGAGTGAGTGAGGGAGGGAATGAGTGAGTGAGTGACTGAGTGAGTGAGGGAGGGAATGAGGGAGTGAATGAGTGAGTGAGGGAATGAGTGAGTGAGTGAATGGTAAGTGAATGAGTGAGGGAATGAATGAATGAATGCCTGAGTGAGGGAGTGAATGAAAGAATGAATGAGGGAGGGAATGAAGAATGAATGAGTGAGGGAATGACTGAGGGAGAGAGTGAATCAGTGAGTTGAGAGCGATTGAACAGGCAAGCATGCGAGTCAGAGTGAAGGGCCCTCTGCTGACCCCTGACCACTATATGTGGGTCACCTGGGCTTGCGGACTGTTCCCAGCCGGGTGGGAACCCCAGAGAGCCAAGAGCTGAATCTCGGCTGCTGAGGCCCTGTGATTGCTGGGGGGCAGTCTATCCAGCTGCCCTCCACCAGCGTCCTTAATCACAAGGAGCCCCAGGAGGGGAACGGGCAGGGCACAGGGGGCCAGCGGCTCCTGTCCCCAGAGGGCAGGGCCTCTGCACTCCAGCCCAGAGCGGACTGGTGGAGGGCGCCTCTGGCGACGCCCCTCCCCGAGGTCTGCCTCCTTGGCGAGAGGAAGCCAGCGTGTTCCTGGCAGGTGGGCCTAGGGCTGGTGCGGCTCTGCGGCCCCGGCCGGGCGGACTGACTTGCTCTCTGTTGCCCTGCAGCTGGTACTGTGAGTGTTGGTACCAGTAGCTGCCTGTCCCTGTCCCAACACCCAAGCCCTACGTCCGTGTTCAGGCACCATTACATCCCCTACTTCCGAGGTAAGGCGCGCAGTGCTGCGGGCTGCGGGCGCCCCAGGGCGCTTGCCACACGTGTGTGTCGTGTCCGTGTCGCCGCATGGCTTCCCGAGCCCCGTGTCTCATGCCTGTGCTCCTCGCTGTGTCTCGTGAGTCCAGCTCCGTTTCTGTTCGTGTGTGAATGTTCCTGGGGGGAGTGTAGGCACCTCGTGGTGTGAAGGATGAACAGAGAGGTGAGGAGAGGGGTGGAGAGCTGCAGGCAGAGGTTAGGGCCTCTCCACCGCTGCCCTCGGACCTACATCATCTCATTCTGTCCCCACCTGTCACTCCACGGGCGAAGGGATGCCAGTGGCGGGGACCAGGCCCAAAGGCTGAGGCTGAAGGGGGCAGGAACGTGTCCACACTCAGAGCGCAGGGTGGCCTGGGGCGGACGCACACCCTGCATGGCTCCCACTCCTGCCTCTTCCCAGGGCCAGACCCTGCACGGAAGCATGTGTCCGCCCCACTGGGAACATGGCCCAGCTCTTCTTCGCCCACATGCTATGGACTGAATTGTGTCCCCCCAGAATCCATATGTTGAAGCCCTAACCCCCCATGTGACTGCCTTCAGAGAAGGGTCTTTAGGAGGTTATTAGGGTCACACGAGGGCTTACAGGTGGGGCCCCAAACCCGTGGGATTGGTGGTCTTATAGGCAGAGGAAAGACCACAAGATCTCTCAGCCACTCTGTGGGCGCTCAGAGGAGCAGCCACGTGGAGACAGGGACTGTCGACAAGCCAGGAGGGGAGCTCACACCAGAAACCAAGCCTGCTGCTGACTTCCAGCCTCCAGAACTGGGAGGAGGAAATCTGTTATCTGAGCCCCTCCGTCCATGGTGTTTGTTACGCAGCCCTAGCTGACTCATACACCACAAAGACTCAGCAGGACCAGAAGCAGCCGTGCTGTCCTGCCTTCTGTCCTGAGGGGACCAGGAAGAGGCAGGCTCTGCTGGTTTACGCTGTCACATGATGGTCACCAGACGGGCTCCTTGCTTCTCTTATATCGTCACCATCACTGGCTTCCTGTGGCCTCATCGGGTCTGCTGGGAAGAGAGCCCCTGGTCCTGGGGACCACGTCCTTCTGGAGCACCTGTCCTGCCACCACGGTCCCTACTGGACCCACTGACTCTTGAAAAGCGGCCAAGCTGGAAATGGTGCATTTTGTGACGGGTCCCTCGGGGGACGGTGTGGCAGGGCGAGGAGAGGAACTGTCCGGTGGAGAAACCTGGCACCACCCTGACTTCGGCCAGGGGCCCGGGTCAGCATCACGTGATGGGTCATGTGACAGCAGGTGCCCTGGACCCGATGGGGTGAGAGGGCACCTCTGTGGCCTTCCTCCCAAGAACCATGCCCTCCGTCTAGTCTGAGGAAATCATCAGATGGGTCCCCCCCGCGGGGCCTTTGGCAGAGCCCCTGGCCCACACAGAGCCAGTCGTGAAGGACAAGGAGAATCTGAGAACGTGCCGAGGTCCAGAGGGCCCAGGAGAGGGACAGCTGGACAGGACGTGTGTCCGGGGATCCTGGGCCAGGAAAGATCTTCAGATAAAAACGGGTGAGGCCCACGTCAATGTGGCATTTGCGGAACCCCGTTGCCGCGATGCCCGTGAAGTGAGCCCTTTGCTTGAAGTAAAAGAAGGCGACTTTTCAACGGCCAGGGCTCCCCATCGCTAGCAAACACCGCCCCCCGCCCCCCACCCTCACCCCGTCTGGCGCCTTTTCCCTCTCGCTGAAGGATGAGCCTCCGCAGATGTCGGAGCCGCCTCGGTCCCGGGCCACCTCCCTTGGGAGCCACGAGCCTCGCCAGGAGGGAGCTCTGTGCCTTTTCCTCGGCAGCACAGCGGCTCCTCTGGTTCCCTCCTTCCACGGTGACGTCAGCTTGGGATTTACCGCCAAGGCCCCGGAGGAAGCGGGTCCCGGAGCCGTAACCGGAGCCTCCCGGGCCCCTCAGCCCTGTCCCTCCCGAGGAGGTGGCCACAGGGGTGCGCGCCCCGCAGGCCGTCGGGATGTTCCGACAGCTGACGTGGCCCAGCGTGCACGTGGCCTCGCGCGGGGCCGATGCTAGTGGCGCGTTTTATTACCGTGGACCTCACAGTGAGCAGGCGGCGAAGGGAGGCGGTGCCCCTGAGCCTGACCAGGAAGCATCTGGACAAGTGGGGAGGATTGGAAAGGGGGTTCCAGGCGGGCCTGAGGGGGAGGCGAGGGAAAACCAGGAGGGAAGGGTGTGAGCAGAGAGGCGTCGGGCTGGGACCGAGGTCTCGAGGGGTGGTGGCTGATGTGGAAGCCCTGATGGCGGAGGTGAGGGGGTGGGCCCGGGGCCTCCGTGGCTGTGTCCCAGCTGCCCCTGGGCCCGGGCCCCCTGAGCGCCGGGTGGAGGCTGGGGACTCCTTAGAGAAATGTACACACAGATCCTGGGAGGACGCTGCACACGGGCTGGGGCGCTGGGGTCAGGAGGCCTGTGACCTGTGAGGCTGTGGCCTGGGCGGGATGGGGGGTGAGGCCATGGGTTCGAGGCAGAGGAAACGAGCCCTGTGAGGCCTCCCGGTTCAGAGGCCCTGCCAGGAGCCCGCCACTCGGGGATGGCACCGGGTGAGCCGCGCTCACTGTTCTGGCATCCGAGCGGGTGGGCTTGGTGCAGTTGAGTCGCAGCCACACTTGTAGGGTGGCCTGGGAGCCCTTGCTCCCTGGGGTGGTGCGCAGGCAGGAAGCTCAGGGCGGCTCCACACGGCGCTGGGGTACGGCCGCCGGGGGCAGGCAGGGCTCCCCCCAGGAGGGGCTGGACAGCTGTCTCCCTGATGTCCTATCAAGGCTGACAGGTGACACTGGGGCCCAGGCACAGGAAGATGCTTGAAGTGACCCGCAGCCCCTCTGTGGCCTTGGCCTGGTGGGGGCCCTGGTGTGGCTGCTGGAGCCGAGCTCCACCCACCCTGTGAGCCCCGGGCCCTGCCCACCCACCCAGGCGAGAGCTCTCTGAGCCGGCGCCTCCCCAGCAGCACAGGGCCACCCGCTGTTCAATGAGGCCTCATCACCCCGGGCCCTGCGGTGTGAGCAGCTGCAGCTCCACGGGGTGTTTGGGGTTGCGAGTGGCCCTGCCCTTGGCCGAGCTGTCACCGAGCGAGCGGGGTTCCCTGAGGCCACGGGAGGGGAGGCGCCGCGCCTCACTGGTCCTCCCAGGTCCCATGCCATTGCGTTCTGTCTGTCACATTGTTCCTTAAACATGGGTGGGAGGGGGCCTCGCCTGGGGACCAGGGCCGTCCACGCTGTGACTTGATAATCCAACCTTGTTCGCCAAATAGCAGTGGCACATCCGGGTGGAGTGAGGAACTGGAGCCCACAGGGGTCTTTCCCTTTAATTTGCCACATGCTTACCTGGGGCGGGGGGAGGGGGGCAGTGGTGGAGTGGTAGCTGCTGATGCCCACACGGTCTCGCTCCCCTGTAGCTAGTGGATTTCCACCGCGGCTTCGCGCACAGACGTGATGAGGGCGAGCGCTAGAACCCGTGTGGATGCCCATGTGGCCTCTCCAAAGAGGGCAGCACCGTTTCATACAGATAGGAAGGGGCCTGGGCCGATGCCAATACCAGCGCCCAGAGCCGCAGACCGCGTGCTCCCCAAGGAGACTGCCGTGCCCCCCAAGGGGAGCAGGCTCTGCCGAGGCGGCCAGGCCACCCTTCCGGGCACCAGGAGCCATGGCGCTCGGCCCTCGGAGCCGCTGTGCCTTCGCCACGGGGCCCGGGGGAGGGTGGGCGCGAGGTTGGATTAACAAGTCGTGGGCCCGTGTGGAAATGCGGGGCAGGGGCTGGGGGCCCACAGGCAGGGAGACGGGGTCACCCAATAAGATTTCTCGCTTGAAATGCTCTGCTCTGCTCCCCCTGCTCTCCGCTGTCTGCGCTTCGGCCTGGAGGCAGTGAAAGCGGCCGCAGCACCCCCAGCCTCTCGGTGCTGTCCGACAGCAGGCCGCCCGCCACCTACCAGCAGGCTCCGCGCCACTTCCACGTCCCAGGTAGGCACCGCTGCGGCCCGTCTCGCCCAGCAGGTGTGTGGGGGGTTCCTCTCGGTTCCCCCAGCCCCCCTAGGCCCCCCAGTCCTAAGATGCTTAAAAAATCAGCACATCCCCCCACTTCCTGTCTCCAAAGGCCCACAAGCACCAGGGAGACACTGTGCCTGCGGGGCGCCCCTGCCCCTCCCCCCGGGGCTGGCACCGGTCCTGGCTGAGGCTTGGGCTGAGGCGGTGGGACCCGGTGTCCGCCCAGGGCAGGTCCCGGATCTTTCTGGAGACCCCGGATCCGGGTGCCTGGGGAGCGCTGACCGGCCATCCGCTCGCTTGCTGACCTGCTCTCTCTCCTTTCTGTCTGTCTTCTTCCCAGACACTGGCGTCAAAGATAACATCTACAGGAAGCCCCCCATCTACAAGCAGCACGGTACCGTGCCCCTCGCTGCGTGCCCCCGCATGCCTGCCCCCTGCACGGAGCCCTCGCTCGGTTGTGTTGATGCCTGATGCCCCCCTGCAGCGGCCCTGAGCCTGAATATTAAGTGCACATTCGCTCAGGCCCAGGGCAGGGCCTCCGCATGGAGCCCGAGGAAGGCGGGTCTGATCAGGGCCCCTGTGTGGCAGAAACCCGAGGCTGACGCTCACGGCCGGGCTGGGGGGCGTTGTGCCGGGCTGGGGGGCGTTGTGCCGGGCTGGGGGGCGTTGTGCCGGGCTGGGTGGGTGGGCAGGTGGCTGGAGTTTGCTGCTTGGAGAGAAGCAGCCAGGCTGACCGCAGCTGAGGGGGGAGGGACAGGTGTCTGGGTCACAGCCGAGCCAGCCCGTCTGCGGGAAACAGGACAAACCGAGTCAGTCGGTCATCCCCGCGTGGGAATGAGGCCCTGAGTGGTGGGAATCGCTGGCCAGAGGATAAACGCCGAGCCTCCAGTGAGGGACTGCTTGCATCAGCAGATCGGGGCTGAGATGCTGAGTGGAGAGAGGGGCTTGGGCCCCCAGCCTCCTCAGGGTGGTCACCCAGGCCCGCTCCACCTGAGCCTGCGGGGCAGGTGCGCAGGGAGCGGTGGCCGAGCCATGGCGCAAGAGGCAGGAGGCCGGAGGCTCACGGTGTCCCCGTCTGCACGAATTTCTGGGTGATTTGGGGCATCACCTCCGTGAGCCGGTTTCCTCATCTGCAAAATGGGACGGGCCCCTCCACCCTGCCCTCCACGGGCCGCCGGTGAGGACGCCGTGGGGTGTGGGTGTTACCACGTTGCTAGGAGACGGGCAGAGGAATCCCCACACCTGAGGGTCTTGCTCAGATGCAGCCGGAAAACAGCAGGTCCACACGGACCCCTGGCTGGGTGCTCCCGGGGGGATGGCACACGTGTGCTCGGTGCTCGCTGGCAGGTCAGGGGCCGGTGCAGACTCAGACGGCTTGCTGTCCTCGACGAAGGCGCCTGTGCTGGGGGGTCTCGGCCTCTTCCCAAGACAGGAAGAGAAAGTGAAAAGCCTGGTTTCCAGGGCGACGGATGGCCTTTCCCGCTCCCTCCAGCCAGGGTGCTTAGAGCCCAGATCTTCCCGAGGGTCAGAGAGGGACGGGCTCCCAGGGGTATGAGCGGGGAAACTGAGGCCCAGCTGAAGGACGCGCCAGCCTCCGTCACGCCGCCCGAGGCCTCGTCCTGCACGCAAGCGGGGTGCTCGCCTGGCCCGTGTTAGCCGCAGAGGCGTCCTTCGCACAGTGTGGAGGGGAGAGGCAGTCGGTGAGGTCACGACGTGGCTGGGTGGCCTGTGGCCCCCCCAGACCTGAGACAGAGCTATGCCGGGGAGGTCAGCGGGGGCGGCCAGCAGGGATCCTCTGGGGTCACTGTTCACCCGGAAATCAATGCCTCTCCCCTCCAATGGCACGTGAACTCCCATTTGCCCGAACCCTGAGCAATGGCCGGATTCCTCGGCGCGTTCCAGATTGGGGCTTGCTGACTCCTTCGTGAACTAAATGGTGTACAGTGCCTACTCGGACATACATAGGGTCCGCATGTGGTTGCTGCGGACTGGCCTTACCCGTGTGCCCGGCTGAGCCCGTGCCGGCTGAGCCCGTGCCCGGCGGGGCGGTGGCACGCCGTTGAGTGCCAACCGTGGCAGGTGTTTGAATGTGACACGGCTTCCCCACCCCGTCGGCATGTGCCCTGTCGGGCGTGTGTGTGAGCATGCAAGCATGCGTGTGACTCCATGCATGTGGGCATGTCACCCCTCCCCCCCAGTCTCAGCAAACGGACCAGCCAGCCGCCTCTGGGGGACGGAGGAGTGCGACTCCAGCTGGGGAAGCCCTCGAACTCCTGAAACAAACTGCGGTGACGACGCTGTGGGGCGGGCCATTGAGTTCATCTCACATAATACACTCGGCGAGCTCCAGGTTTAGGCTTTCTCATCCACGTCATTGCTTTTCAGCTCTCCAGTCCCATCTCATGCCAAGCTTTTCTTAACTCGGCATCACCCTCTCCCGGCGCTCTGGCCTTCCTCCTCCAGCCAGCGGGCGGCCAGGCCTGTTGGGGGGGGGACGAAGGTGGGGACGGGAGGACCAGCCCTCACGAGGCTGCCGCTGGACGGTCAGGGCACGTGCGCGCTCGACACGCAGCTCGTTTCCTCCTCACTCTGAGGTCAGGTGGTGCAGTGACCAGTCAGTGGCCAAGCTGAGGTCCACACCCAGTCTGCCTGCCCCCTGACCTCTGACCCCTGGCCCTCTAGGCTGCCTTTGACAGCATGGAGGCCCCGCAGTATTTTCTTGTAACTACAGCAGTTCCAACTCTACTTGGCTACGATTTAATGGCTTTTTTAAAGTAAAAGAATAAGAAAGAGAAGAAAGGAAGCAAAAGGAAATGACTGGGGCATTTTGAAAGGGGAGCCCCCGCCCCTGTGCGGGAAGCAGGGGCGGCCGTAGGAGAGGCCGGGGGCGGCGCAGTCAGGCCACCCAGCGGGGCGTACACGCCCAGAGCTCAGAGCTCGGGCGCCCCGCGGGACATTCCTGATGTTTCCCTGAACGCCAACCCCTCGCAGGCACATTGTGGGGCGGCCTCGATGCAGAGCACAGCCCCGTCACCGGAGCCCACACCCCTCAGAGGCCCCTCCTCTGGACGGGGGTTCATGGCCACCTCCCTCGCTCTCCAGCCTCGAGGAGGTTTAAGTGAGGCTGCGCTGAACCTTAGCAGAGAGCAGGGCTTGGTGGTCCAGCCCCTCAGGGGCGTGAAGCGGGGCCCAGTGTTTAGATGGTTTAAAGCAGCGGTTCTCAACCTGTGGGTCGCGACCCCTTTGGGGGTCGAACGACCCTTTCACAGGGGTCGCCTAAGACCATCCTGCATATCAGATATTTACATGACGATTCATAACAGTAGCAACATTACAGTTATGAAGTAGCAGCGAAAATAATTTTATGGTTGGGTCACAACATGAGGAACTGAGTTAAAGGGCCAGAAGGTTGAGAACCACTGGTTTAAAGTGATACAAGAGGCCCTGGCCAGTGTTGCCCAGTGGGTAGGGTATTGTCCTGTGCACTGAAAGGTCACCTGGTTGATTCCCAGTCGGGGCACATGCCTGGGTTGTGGGCTTGATCCCCAGTAGGGGGTGCACAGGAGGCAGCCGATCGATGTTTCTCTCTCCCTTCCTCTCCCTCCTCTCTCTCTAAAATTGTAGGAGGTAGAAGGACACCTCCCCGGTTTCCCAGGAGGTGGGCATTGTCTCATCACCGCCAGCTGCCCAGTAACGGGGGGTGGGAATGGCCCTCCCGCCTCTCAGAGCCTCCCCAATACCAGACAGCAAAGAGGGCCCCACGTCATGGCTGTTTCTGTGGCCCCTGCTTTACAGCAGGAATGAGTCATGTCTCATGTGCCTTTAGGGCTCCTGGGCGGTGGGGTTGAGTCTCGTGGTTTGGGGGTCCTCTTGGGATGGAAAAGGGGAAGGCAGGCTCCACATCCAGGAAGGAAGTTAGAAACCCCACGGTCATGGGGTGCCGCCAACACAGGTTCCCGGGGACACCCAGGGGTCGTCAGCCTTTCCCGCGGCAAATGCCTTCCAGGCTCCGAGGAGCCGCCGGGTGCGGCAGGAAAGGCATCCCCCCTGTCCTTCGGGGGCTGGTCCCCTCCTGACACTGAAACAGCAGCCGAAAATCCGCCCCAACGTCGGCCTCTTGACTATTCCCAGGTCTTCAGACCTGAACTCCCCCCAGGCCACAGCGTGCACGTTGGCGTCCTCACAGCTCGGAGGAGTGGACGTCATCCGCCCACTTTACAGATCAGGAAACTGAGGCTCGGAGCTGTAGGGAGCAGCCGCAAACAGTGCCAAGTGCCGGGAGGTCCCATGTCTCCTGCCCAGGCCCCCTTTCTCCGGGGCCTGGCGTGGGCTGTGCGGCTGCAGACGGGCCCTGCGAAGGCTGTGGTTGGCCAGGAGCTGGCGTGTTGCAGAGGGAACGTGTAAATCTTGGCAGATGCTCCTTCCAGACCATGGGGCTGTCCGTGAACCCTGCGTCGGGAAGTCCGGCACCAGCTGCTGTCCTCGGCTGTGGGAAGCCCTCGGACCCAGGGTGGCCCATGGCCCTGGCCTCAACTCCGGATTCCACATAGCAAAGGGCCTCGGTTTTTCTGCGCTTGCAAATGGCCCCCGAGTCGGTCCATCGGGGCCTCTGCGGGCTGGACGGGGGCAGTGTCTCCGCCCTCAAATCGCCACTGGCCTAGTGGTCCTGCTGGCAGCCGCCACGAGCCCGCCGATGGATGGCAGACGCTCCAGATTCCCCTCCCCAGGGCGGTTGTCTGGGCAACAGGAGACCCAGCATGGGCACGCGCCCCCCTGGCCCTGCCCCCTCCTCCCCCATCACCCTGCTCCCTGCGCAGGCTCCTCGTTAACCTGCCTCTGAGAGGGGGAGGCGGGCTTTGGATTTTCATGGTGGAATGCGTCTCTCCCTGAAGGAGAGGAGGCGGCGGGGGAGGGAGGAAGTGTTGGCGAGGCCGGACGGGCCTCAGCTGTGGCCTTGCCTCGTTGAGGTCCTGGAGGCCAGTCCCCAGGCTCCCAGCTCTCGGGCCTGGTGTCAGCCTTGTCCTTGATGGTGCGCGGGGCATGGCGCCCCAACAAGCGACCAGGCCGGGGCCCTCCTCAGGCGGCAGGCAAGAGCCCCCTCGCGTCCTTGCCACGCGGTCTCTGGCGGATGGGAGGCCCAGGGTCCTCCTTTCGTTGCTCCGTGCGTGGGGTCGGCATGTCAGTTCGGGCGCTCGGGGTGGGTCTGTATGGACTGAAGTGGGCGCTGCCTTCCCAGTCAGACTTGGTAGGAGAGCACGCCACCCAGCTGGGGGCACCCGCTCTGGGGCCGGGGAGGACACGGCCGTGACGGCTCCACACCACGTGGTCCCCCCTGGGTATACCTTCTACCTTGTCGTTGCCCTTCGCGGACTGTTTCCAGTGATTTGGGGGCGGCCCCCGGTGAGGGGGGGCGGTCAGAGGAAGGACCAGGAGTCAGGCCACCTGGGTTCAAAGGGCAGCCTCTGCTACCCGCTGACCCACGACCTTGAGGAAGGCGGGACATCGCTCTGAGCCTCAGTCCTCCGGTCTGTGAAGTGGGTTGTGTGGTGACAGGCAGCGATGCCCGTGGGGCACCCGGCTGAGTGGGCACAGGGCGGGCTGGACGGCTGAGACCCCCTTACCTTGAAGTTAAACCCCGGTAGGAGGAAGTGTTCTTCACAATGCCCTGTCGCTGCACCCCGGGGGCTCGGCTGGATTTTAATGAGGTGTCACTTCACCCGCCTGCCCTGGGTGTTAAGGCCTGGGGTGCACGGGCACACGGCCGCCCAGCGCTCCTGCCCAGCCCCTCCAGTTCGCTGGCGCCTCTGCCCTCTAGAGGCGCCCACTGGGGCCTCGTCTTTATTTCCCATTTTAAAAAATACATTTTTACTGATTTCAGAGAGGAAGGGAGAAGGAGAGAGACAGAAACATCGACGATGAGAAAGAACCATTGGGGGATCGAGCATGTGAAAGCTTATGGGGACACAGCCCTGGGCATGTGCCCTGACCGGGAATCGAACCCTGACCTCCTGGTTCATAGGTCGCTGCTCAACCCCTGAGCCACGCCGGCCGGGCATGATTATTTCCAATGTTTGAGCCTAACTGGGGCGCGGGAGCCAGAATAAACGGCGTGTCCTGACGGACGGCTTTCCCTTCCAGCTTCGCGGCGCCTGGACGGGGAGGACGGGGGTTCCGACCAGGACGGCAGGAAGGTAATGCGGCGCCTGGTCCCAGCGGCTTGTGCAGGAGAGCTCGGGCCTGTGGGTGCCTCCAGCCTGCAGCCTCGGCTCCTCCCCTTCGATGCTCCTGAGGGGTCCCTCGCGCCCGTGAAACAGGCACCAAATCCCAGAGCCGGTGGGCTCCTCCCTGCTGCCTCCTCTGACCTACGGGCCGGCCCAGCCCCTCCCGGGTCCCATCCTGTGCCCAGGCGGCCTGCTTACGGCTCTGTGACTGGCCGGTGTCTGAAACGAGAGGAGAGTGAGCCACAGGGCGCTCTCGGGCACCGGAGAGGATTGTTCTAGAATGGGCGTGGCAGGTGTTTTCAGTAAGAGGCCAGAGGAGACACCTTGGGCTTGGGGGCCACGCCAGCCCGAGGCGATGCATGAGGAGGGGCGAGGGGGCAGGGGAGGGCTGTGTCCCCACGCGCTTTCATCGCCAGCGGCCTGCGGGCAGGGCCTTCCTGCCCCGGGAGCTGCAGCCCCTTGTCCTTCAGGAGGGAGGTGTGTGTGGAAAGAGCCCCAGGCCGGCTCCCCCGCGTGAAGCCACTTGGGCCCTGGACCGCCCTGGGCCTCAGTTTCCCCATCTGTGACGCGGGCGGTGCCATCGCAGATGACCTGGAGGTCACGCGCCCTTGTGTTTCCCAGCAGAAGGGCAGCTGGCTGATTCTCCAGGGGAACGCAGACACGAGGACCAACTCGCCCGACCGAGACAGCCAGTCTCTGTCCCTCAGCAGCGGGGTCGACAGAGACCCTCTCCAGACGGGCCCGGGAGACGGCTTTTACTCACGTGAGTGGTTCTTCTGAGCGAGGTGCCATCCTGTGGCCCGAAACACCTCGCGGCAGAGGGGCCCCCGCACCACAGGCCGCTCCCCCAGGTCGAAGCCGTGCTCCTTAGAAAAGCGCAGGTGCAAACCCACAGGCCCTTCGTGCTTGCCCTTCCCTCGAAGCCGGAGCCACAAGCGGGTAGAGAGCCGCGCAGGGAAGGCCCCGGGCTCCAGGCTGGACTCGGGGCCATTTCCCTCCGGAGCAGACACGCACGGTCCGGGCAGCGGGGCCAGACTCGGAGTGGATGCGGCCTGTCCCAGACCCACGCTTGTCCTGAGCCAGGGACCGGGAGCCGGGACTTGGGGTCCCCAGGGAGTGCGGGCGGCAAGGTGACGGCACAAAGCCTGAGTAGGAGCCATCTGCAGAGGCAGGACCCTCCCGAGGGGCCTCGCTCCCAGGGGCTGTGTGCCGTAGAGCCGGGCTCTCGGGGGACCCGGCGTGGTCTCCGGGTCCCAGGGCCAGCTCGAGGCTTAGCGGGGAGCAGAGGCCGAGCAGGGACAGGTGTGGGCGCGAGAACACGGAAGAAAGATGCCGGCTTTGCCTGAGACAGTCCTGGGTTCAAGTCCCCACTCACCATGACCAGCCTCGTGGTGTGGCATTTCGCCTGTCGCTGGGCGTCAGTCCCATTGTGTGCCTGGCTGGTGTTTGAGCCCTGAAGGAGGTGCTATGTGTGCACAGCCGGGCGCATAGTAGGTGCTCAGCAAACAGACCGTCTCATCCTCGCCCTCATCCTCATGCTGGAGAGTGATCCGTGGGAGAGCGGGAGGGGCTTGGACATTATCGTTGCTAAAGAAAAACTCAAACGAAAGAAGGGTCATTGTTTTGTGTGGATTTGTAAGCAGGAGTCTTAGCACCCCCACCTCCTGGGGTGCAGCCGGTGCACAGGGCTGATGTCACCACGGGCAGGTCACCCCCAAATGTCCCCAGAGAGACTTGTCCCGGGAGGCGGCGTGCTTGTCCTGGAGCAGGTCTGGAAGGGGTACGGCAGCTGCCCGTCCCCCCAGCAGGCAGGTCGGGGGGTGCAGGGCTGGTCACAGGAGAGCCACAGGCAGACTCCCTCCCTGCTCCTGGCACCCAGGGCTGCAAGGGTGCAGGACTTGCACACAGGCCCTGGGCCGTTGGCGTAGACAGTGGGCCTTTCTGCTTCGAGCATTTTCCTGACAGTTGTGTCGGGAAGGTGGGGAGCCCCTGCCGCCCCCGCTCAGTAGCCCCATGGCAGCCCCTGCCCTGGGGGCAGCGTGGCACCAGCCCCGGGTCCAGAGCCCGCAGGAAACTGGGGGTGTGGGCGGTCTTCTTGGCTCCAGCCCTCCCCTGGCTGGGTGATAGGGGCCCTCCTCTGCGAGGCTGCTGGCATGCCCACCCCCCACTCTCCTCGCGGGAGGCCAGCTGCTTCCCCCAGGGGTTCCCTCTTATGCCTGTGGCTCGGGCTGGGGGGGAGGACACCTTCCTGTGTCGCTGGGCCCTGTGGGTGGGCCTGCGCTGCTCAGGGTCCCACCGTCCTAACCTTCAGGTCCTTCCTCTCTTGTGAGGTTCCCACGTGCCCCCTGGTGGTCAGCGGAGGCTGCCGGGCCAGGGTGAACAGATTGAGGAGCCCAGATCCTGCCTGCGAGCAGGGGGAGGAGGGGCGGGTCAGGGTGGCACTGGCTTGCTTCCCTGCCCCTGGGCCGCCTGAATGGCAGGCCTGCGTGCGAACAGGGAGGAGGGGTGGGTCAGGGTGGCAGGGGCTTGCTTCCCCGCCACTGGCTCTTCTTCCCCATCTGTGCGTGCCACAGCGAGGGGCAGGGCTGTTCGCCGTGTCCCACAGGTGGTGGGCCCCGCGAGGCCCGAGGCTGTGCCAGCTGTTTTGAGTGGCCTGTCACACACCTGCAGGGCTTGTCTGTCCCCTCCGCCCCTTGCCACCTCGTCACACCTGCACGTGCAGACACAGGTGGGAATGCGGCCGCTTCCCATGCAGGTGCCCTGGCCCGCAGGAGCCGACTGCCTATGCCGGAGCCAATGGCCTAAGTGGGGCGCTTCCTCCAGAGAATGCACGATGTGCGAGTGTGTGTGTGTGTGTGTGTGTGTGCGTGTGTGTGAGTGTGTGTGTGAGTGTGAGTGTATATGTGAGTGTATGAGTGTGTGTGTGAGTGTGTGTGTGAGTGAGTGTGTATGGGAGTGTGTGTGAGTGTGTGTGTGTGTGCGAGTGTTTCTGAGTGTGTGAGAGTGTGCATGAGTGTGTAAGTGTGTGCGAGTGTGTGTGTGCGTGTGTATGTGTGTGCGTGTGTGTGAGTCTGTGTGTGAGTGTGAGTGTATATGTGAGTGTATGAGTGTGTGTGTGAGTGTGTGTGTGAGTGAGTGTGTGTGAGTGTGTGTGTGTGTGTGTGTGTATGTGTGTGTGAGTGAGTGTGTGAGTGTGTGTGAGTGTGTGTGTGTGTGTGTGTGTGTGTGTGTGTGTGAGTGTGTCCACCCGCCACACTGATGCTCGCTTATGGTGACAGTGACATGACTCTGTCATCCGCTCGCCTCCGGCTGGCACTCTGACGTCCTGTGCTCTGAGTGGAGGCCACGGTACCAGCCTTTGCAGCTGTGACTTGACCTCTGTCCTGGTGACTCTGCCTTGCCTCCCACGTGCAGGAAGGTAGTGACGAGGGCCCGGCTGCTGGCCGCCTGGACCAGGCGTGCCTTGCTCCCCGCCATCCTCTGGAGAAATGTGGGCAGATGGGCAGCACGCACAGAGGGGTCTCCACCTCTTCTCAGGGTTCCTTTGAGCCCCCAAATGTGAGTTCATCGACACCAGTTCCACTGGCAAACCACTGTTACTAAGCAAAGCGTTTGCACAGAGCAGGGCCGCCCGCCTGCACCCCGGTCGCTTTCACCTGCAGCGCGTCCAAGGAGGGTAGGCCTGCGACATACAACACAGTGGGCGCTCAATAAATGTTTGTTGAATTGAGATGCGTTACATTCAACGGGTATTTATTGAGCACCCACTCTGTGCCAGACGCTGTGCGGGGCGCCAAGGGGGAGACTGAGGAGACGAGAGCAGCCCCTGCCTGGAGAAGCGTGCAGGGAGCCGGAGAGGCAGAGACGCTGGCGAGAGCAAGCACACGTGCATCCCGCCGCCGCCCACCAGGGTCCTCCTTGGGCTCCTGGGGGCCGGTCACAACCTCATCCCACCTGTGACATCATCAACACATCTCACCTGGGATTGACTCATCATTCAGTCATTCATCCATCTGTCCACCAGACATTTATTGAGCACCTACTATGTGCTGGACCTGGTGCTAGGCAGCGCAGAGGTGGCGGTGTGCAGGGCGCAGTCCCCATTCCCCATCAGTGAGAAGCCCATTGAGCAGCAGTGACAAACCAGAGTGACACCCCTCTCCTGAGCAGTGGGGCCTCCTCTGCACATTCATGATGGACAGCTGTGTGTCTGCCTTCTTGCCACGCACACGTGTGCTCGGGCTGCGTGTCATAGGCTGTATTGATGAGCTGGGTGCTGCACGGGGAAGGGGTAGCACTGATGTTTTGTTATAAGAAAAGGGTCTTGGCACTTACAAGAGGAGACGCAGGGCCCCCAGAGGAACTGAGGTGATGGGCCCCCTCTGGCCTGGACCCTGTGGGTGGGCCTGCGCTGCTCGGGGTCCCACCCTCCTAACCTTCAGGTCCTTCCTCTCTTTTGAGGTTCCCCCGTGCCCCTCTGGGTGGTCAGACTGGAGGCTGCTGGGCCAGGGTGGAAGGGATTGGGGAGCCCAGATAAGCAACATGGGCCCCTGGACGGTGTGGATGGCGGGACCACGTGTGAGCAGGGAGGAGGGTGGGGTGGGGGCAGGATGATGCGGGCGGAGGCACCTTTATGCAGAGGTCAGGAGCGAGCAAGGTGGGCTCTTTCTGCTGTGGCGCCTGCTAGGGGTGGACTGACGGGCCGGGAGCTCAGAGGAGGACTGGCCTGGAGACAGAGTCCCAGATGGGCCTGGGTTCATGGCAGGGGGTGGCCCGAGTCCCTGGACTTTCCTGTCATGTGCCTGATAAAACGTGTTCCTGAGTTCACATTACGTTCTCAACAGGGCCTAAGGCCCAGATGAGGTACTTCTCCTGATTCAGCCCAGCTACTCCCCGGGCCCCTCCCTTCCCCATCTTGCTCCAGCCCAGCTACTCCCCAGGCCCCTCTCTTCCCCATCTTGCTCCCAAGACCCCTCCCTTCCCCATCTCTGCAGAACCAGGACACTGGAGGAAGGAGAGAGGCGGTCAGGGCAAGGCACCAGGGATGGATAGCGCCATACAAGTGGAGTGGCCCCAGAAAGCTGGGAGGGGCAGCCAGCAGTGCTGTCAGCCTTCTTGCCACGCACACGCAGGGAGGGCAAGGCCTGGGGGAGCTGGAGGGCTTGGGTCCAGCAGCCCCAGTGTCCAGCGGGGGCCAGGAGGTTACCTGGAGAGAGACTTGGCCAGGTCTTTGTGCAAGGACTTGGCCTCCAACTGGATGGACAGAGTACCCT
Organism: Myotis lucifugus; assembly: GCF_000147115.1. Classification (NCBI taxonomy): domain Eukaryota; kingdom Metazoa; phylum Chordata; class Mammalia; order Chiroptera; family Vespertilionidae; genus Myotis; species Myotis lucifugus. The sequence continues at coordinate 42,775 of NW_005871985.1, forward strand.
CTGGCCCCTCCCTGTGTTTGGCCCCCAGGGTGGTGGGAGCACCAGACGTCAGGAGAAGACCTTGGCCCAGGAAGAGCCACTACTGGCCCCTCACTGGGAGAGACACCCGAAGCCCAGGTGCAAGAGTGCAGCACCCCAAGAGCCGCTGCCACTCATGGGGTTGGCTAGGGACTCTACTTTTAGCCAAAATCCGTGTGCCCCACTGGTGCCCAGCAGGCTTGCCCCA
>NW_005871985.1:43194-48569 GCF_000147115.1 Myotis lucifugus
GGCCAGTGGGTGTCTGGGTCTCCCTTCGGGGGACTCGGCGCTGCTCTGGGGCTGGGGGGAGGATGGGGGTGGCCTCAGCTAACACAAGGCAGCAACAGTGTCTGTGAGATCACGTGAGGGTCGGCAGAATCCGCTAGACCTGTGTTGTCCAGTGGGGATTGAGTCTTAGCTTGTCTCTTGCTGTGTGACCTTGGACACAAGTGCAAACTTCTCTGTGTTTGAAGTCACCTCATCTGGAAAAGGGGGTGATCCCGTCCTCCCGGCAGGAAGCAGCTGGGCTCAGGGCTCCTGTGTGGGCACCCAGCGTCCTCTGTCCTGGGCCCTGTGGGACGTCATGGCAGCGTGGGGTCAAGACTACACGCCTGGCCACGGTGATCCCTCAGCGGCCCCTTGCTTGCTTCTGAAGCCCGAAGCTCAGACCCACCAAGGGCCTCCTGTTCAAAGTCACTCGGGGCTAAAGGGGTTCCAGGTCCCTCCTGCCTCAGGTGGGGACATGGAGGCCCAGAGAGGAGACCCACGCCCGCACAGGGCCACACAGCTGCAGCTATCCACACATCCCTGAACGGAAAACCACTCACGGGCCTGTTGAAACTGACGCAGACCTGCCCGCGGAATGGTTTGCTGGTCAGGCATCCACCAGCACCCAGGCGAGGCCACTGCGATGGGTTCAGAGAGCAGCCTCGGGGGTGTGACAGTGGAGACCCCTCTCTCCTGGCTCTCCCCCACGAAGTGCAAAAGAAAAATCCAGAAACAATACAGCAGACGACCACAGAGCTCTGCAGGGGGACAGGAGAAGCGGACTGGCTCGGGGCCTTGAAAAAGGCAGGACTCCATGTGTCATGGCCCACGTAGGGGCATAAGGTGACCAGGTGGGTGTTTTCCTCCGCCAGCCGCACTGCAGATATTGAGCTGGAGGCCCGTCGGCACCCCTCCGCCTGGAGAGTGCGCCCAGGGAAACACGCTCCATCCACAGCCGCTGTCTCCAGCCCACCTCGGGGCACAGAGCATCCCAGGAGGTACAGCTCACTCCCAGGTGGGCTCAGCAGACCAGGAGGGCATTGGACAAGCATTCTGAAGACTAAATTGTCATCAGAACCACAACCCATCATAAGCCAGGCCCTACTTAGTAAACCTAAACAGGGTGGCAGCCTGCTAACTAGGAGACTCAGCTAGAACCCAGCGTCTCCCAGACGTCCAGGAACAAGGGAGAGTTAGTCCTCACACTGAGAACCATGAAGATAACTATTTGAATGAGAAAAGACAGCAGACGCAGCACCAAGAAGAATCAGATGTTAGGAGGTCCCTGACAAGGATCTTCAAGGCAACCATCACCACAATGCTTCAACAAACAATGACAAATACTTTTGAAACAACTTGGGGGTGGAGGGGGCGCAGGAGAAAATCTCACCAAAGAAATAGAAAACATAACCAAATGGAAGTTACAGACCTGAAAAAGAAAACAACCAAAATAAAAGTTTTTCTTGATGGGCTGAATAACAGAATAGAGAGGATGGCAGAGGAGAGAATCAGGGAATCTGAACAACAGAGAGAAAAGAGCCTCAGTCTGTGGGACAATAACTGTATCATGAGCGTCTCAGAAGAAGAGAAGTGAGTGGGTCTGAGAAAGTATTCAGAGAAATAATGGTTCAAAACTGACCAAATTTGACAAAACACATAAACCCACAGGTTCAAGAACAGGCGAACCGCAAATAGGATAAATCCAAAGTAACCTACTCCAAAAACACATCGTCATTAAACTTCAAGAAGCTAAAGATAGAGGGAAAATTTCTCGGGAGCAGAACAAGACAGATTTTCTATCGGGGAACACCAGTTCACAGGACAGCCGATTTCTCGCCGGAAACGATGGAGGCGAGCGGGCAGTGGCACCACATTTTTCAGGTGCTGACAGACAATTGCTGTGGACGTGAATTCTGCTTGGCTGAAAGTGTCCCTCAGGAATGACTGGGAAATAACGACATCCTCAGACAAAGGAGGCCTTGCCTTGCAGCCGGGGGCTGGGTGACCTGGGACAGGTCCTTCTGTGTCTGTGCCTCCATGCGCCCTCTGTGAAATGGGAGGAGTCGGCCAAGTCATTTTTCTGGAGCAGCCGTAGAAGAGGCCAGGAGGAGGGGGGGCAGCCCAGCGGGTCTGGCCCCAGGCCCCTCTCCCACTCTGTCTTCCAGCCCGACTTTCATCTGTTGTGTGTGTCAGAGTTCGAGAAAGATTTCAGGTGACAGGAGGGTTCCTCTGCTAGAAGGAGTTTGAGAACTCTGACCTTGATGTTGCAAAAGGCCCTTCCTGACCCACACCCGGAACCTTCCGAAGGCCACGGGGGCAAGCAAGTCCCCGAGGCAGGGCCCTGAGCGGAGGCAGGTCCCCAGATGCGCCTGTACAGGATGTTCCTGTCCTCACTGAGTTCTCGAGGAACCCTCACAAGGAAGGGCACCTGGCCCCTCATCCTTCGCTCAGAGAGGGTGGGTGGGGCCTGAACACCGAGGGGCGGGATCCGCATCCCCTCTGAGCCCTCGAGGGCAGCCTGGCGGCTCCCAGGAGCAGGCACTGGCCTTTGGCCCTGAGCATCGTTGCCTGAGCAGCTGGGTGCCGGCCGGGACGGGGGCCAGGACCCCCAGAGAAGCAGACGTGGGCTCTGTCCTTGGGGTTCACAGGGCTATGGAGGACTGACAGCTTGGGCCAGGCCTGTGGAGGTGCTTCCGGGTGGGGACCCTGCCTCTCCAGGGAGCCAGGACGCGGGCCTCGCTCACGTCTGCGCAGGAGGGCACTGCCGGGAGCCCCGCTCCGCTCTGCAGACGCGGCATGGGAGGGGTCGGTCTCAGTCCCCAGGGGCCGGGCCGCCGGTGTGAGCCACAGGTGGACCAGGGGTGGGCTTCCCATGGGAGGCAGGACCCCGTGTCTCAGGCTTTGAGAGCCGCTAGGAATTAGGGCTTCAACGTGAAATGTCCCATTGCAAAGAGCTGAGGGTTTGTTTGTAATGAAATGGTCTGCAGGCCCTTTGGTTGGTGGTGGGCCTCCTGCCGCTCCGGCTCCAGGTGGCCCAGACTGACCCCTGTGGTCAGAACACAGTGCCCGCCTGGGTGGGGTCAGGCCCGAGGTGCCCTGGTGTCCTGGGCTGGCTCGGGGACACCCCCCTCCCTGGCTTCCTCCTCAGTCCCTGGGGACAGAGGTCAGGATGGAGGCAGGGCCTGATCCTCGGGCCCTTCGTGTCCCCTGCCGGCCCACACCCTGGCCTCCCTCCGCGGGGCCGTGCCTGCCGCGTGCGTGACGGCTGTGCTGTGTCTGTTTCAGGGTTCCCCTATTCCAAATCTGACCCTCTCCCAGGACACGGGAAGAATGGCTTGGACCACCGGGTAGGTACCCCCTCCCCGGCCCGCGGTGTACTAACCTCGCTGTGAGCCCGAGCAGTCCCCACAGCGTCCTGACAGCACAGCTAGGAGGGGGCCCCAGGACCCCGCTCTCCCGCCTGCCTGTGCCTGCTGCTCCACGGGGCCCACCTGCTGCTTCTCCAGACCAGACAGAACCGGCAACACCCCTTCCCCCTTCCCGGGAGAGCCCCCCGGGACCTGGGAGTCCTCAGCGTGTCAGGGCAGGAAGGTGGGGGGCACCTCCGTCCTTCTCCTGTGACCTAGAACCCAAAAGGACCTTAAATGTGAGCCAAGGACCCTCTTCCTTCCCTGGGGCCCGGCCCCTCCTGCCATCACCAGCACCTCTGCCCCCACGGCAGGTGTCATTGGCACGTGGGTGTCACTGGAGGCCACACAGCAGCTCTCCCCGGCTGCGCCCCCGTGTCGTCTCGGGACATCCAGGGGCCACTCCAGTGGCTTGCAGCCTGCCTGTCCCCCATGAGGGACAAGACCCTGGCAAAGAGACGCCACTTCTGACCCTCTTCCCACAGTGAGGACCCCCGCCCGGGTGGGCGTGATGACACCAGTGACCATACGTGTGCACGCGCACACACATGCATACACACACGTGAACATACGCACACGTATGCACATATGCACACACATGAACATGTGCACGCGCACACACGTGAACATACGCACACGTATGCACACATGCACGCACATGAACACGTGCGCGTGCACACGTGCATACATGCACATATGCCAGGCCCCAGGAGGCTCTGCCCGTGGGATGCTGGTCCGTAAACAAGGCGATTCAGCCTCAAGGCTGCGTCCCGTGGCTGCTCCGTGGCCGCCTCAGCGATGAGTGGGGCCCGGGGACAGCTCCTCGGCCTCCCCGGGGGTCTCACAGCCGGGCCAGGCCCTGGGACACGGCCTCGGACAGGGACGCGGCCCCGAGCCACGGGCGTCCCTCGGCCTCTCAGTCTGCCCCCGGCCCTGTGGACGCTGCCGTCTGTCCGGCCGGGGCGTGCATGCCGCCTGCTTCTTCGGTTTCCTCTGTGGGGTCTGCCCACCCTTCGTGTCCACGGGGAAAGTGGGGGGTGAGAACGAAGACGGTGTCCCCCCAGGAAGCTGCCGGGGTCCTGAGGGCGGGGGGCGGGGGGCGTGGTCCAGGCGCTCTCTGCTCACCAGCTTCCTCTGCCTCGGGGTCCTGCCCCCCCCCCCCCCAGCCCAGGCCCCTCCGTCTTCAGAAGGGAGTTCAGAGAGGCCGTCTCCCTGCTCCTCTCGCCTCGGGTCCCCGCGCTGCCTCCTCCCGGGCGCCTGCCTTGGCTCCCAGCCCCATGGAGGCCTCCCAGCCCCTGGCCTTGGCCGCCACCCCCTCAAAGGGCTTGGGGACAGCTGGTCCTGACCCTGGGGGGTGGGGGGGCAGGTCCCCGTCCGCTCTGGAGCAGGGAGGAGAAATCGGAGCCCCGCTGGGCCGCCCGCTTGCCCTCGGGCGGGACGGTGGGCCGGCGGTGTGGCTGCGTGTTGCGTCGGGCCCGTCATCGCGTGGAGAGGACTTTGCCGCCCGCTCCGCGGGGACCGTGACGGTGACGGAGCCTCGCTCTGGTCCTCTTTCCCTGCGACACTGTCCCTCCATCTGTTCTCTTCCCAAGACTCACGGGCTCTCCCGCCTGTGTCTGGGGGAGGCAGGTCATGACCTTTGGCTGTCCCGGCTTCGGGCAGCTGCTCAGTCACCCTCCCCACAGGCCCCCAGGGGCCCTTGTGCACCCACGGCGGTCGAAGGCCTGCAGGGCTCCCGGTCCCTGAACTGAGCTGTTTCCTGAGGTTTTTTTACGTCCAGAAAGTCTCTGGGTGGCCTATCCGCAAAGCACAAGTGGCATGGCCAAACCCCCTAATCCTAATCCTTGAAGGAAGAAAAAAGACGAAGTGAGGAAACCGGGTCGGGTAAAACCGGAAAAAGGGGGAGTACAGCGTGAAGGCGGCAGGAAAGGAAGGATAGGAGTTAAGGGG
>NW_005871985.1:48792-70870 GCF_000147115.1 Myotis lucifugus
TCCCGTCGCTGGGAGGAAGGGGACCGAGTCATCGGGAGGCACACGGGTCCTCATTCCTGCTCTGAGGGGCGTGTCACAGGGGGCCACCCTGCTTGTCCCCAAGCTGCTTACAATGTCCCGAGGCCCAGCCTGCCTCACAGCCCCAGCCTGCAGGTGCTCTGAGCTCCGCAGTGAGTAGAGAAGTCACTGCCCACTACCGGCTCTTCGGGGACACGTGTCTCCTGCCCCCCCACCCCCCGTTCTTCAGAGAAGGGCCCCTGGCCACCGGCAGATCCTGGTGGGAGCCCCCGGGGAGTCCCGTCGGGAGAAGCCTGATGCTAACTACGAACAGACTGAGTTCTCCTCCGAGAAGGCGGAGTGTCCGCTAGGAATTCGCAGTGCAGAGAGGGGACCCCAGGGCACGGGCACAATTTATAAAACAGGTTTAATACTCACAAAGCTAAACTCACCCAGCTCGGTAACATGCAAGGCCATTGGTCGCTGTGGCAGCAAGCCTGGCAGGTGGTTTGAAATCAGATCTAGTGAAAAATAATAAAAAGCACACGGAGCAGTTGAATAATGCGGATGGCAAGCCTCCCTACTAGGCACGTGAGAAGCATGGCTGTTTGAAGCAGGTTTTCACATGTCCACGGGGCATGTCTAACCATGTTCATGTGTGCGACTGAGGAACGCCTTCACCCGTTGAAGAAGCCGATGTTTTCCGGCTGGAAAGCTGGACGGAGCACGTGCATCAGCACCAGACGCCCCGAGTTCTGGCGGGGGGCGGGGGGGGGCTGCCTGGGCAAGTGACGGACATTTCTGAGTCTTTCCGAGTGTGTCCTCACCTCTTAAGGCTCCTGTGAGCACGTCAGGGCTGTAAACTCTCATACGCTCTGCAGCGTGGTTCCCACACGAGGAGGTATTACAACAGCAAGTCCCTACCCCTCCTTACCTCCAGACCAGCGGCTGCTGCGTGGAGTGGCGGACGCCAACGGGACCCTAGGGAGGAAAGTGCATGGCCAGTGTGAATGGCCACCACTCCGCTCCTGCTACTAGCAATCCTGGAAAAGTAAAACCCAAGTGAAATGTTTGGCAGCGCCATGCGTGCGCTGTGCGGTCTTGGGCAAGTTGCTTCACCTCTCTGAGCCGCGTCCATAAAATGGTAACAACAATGCCCACCTCCTAGGGTTGCTGCGGAGATTAGTGAATGCGGCTGTAAGGGCAGCTGACACAATCACACCCGGCTGGTGGGAGAGGGCAGCAATGGTCGCTTTTTCCTCCGGTGATCCTCTGCTGAGGACGCGGGGAGCCCACCAGGGCAGCTGCTGTGGGTTCCCCTGGCCATGGAGCTCTCCTGCCAGGGAGGGCGGGAAGACCCCAGGCCCAGCTGGCAGCTCTGGCTGACCCTCCGCTCCCCTCTGCCCCCGGGCAATGCCCCGCCCTTCCTCCCGGGAGCCTGACAGAGCGCAGGAAGCTGGTTGTGGCCCCAGGAAGGGGTTCCAGCTGCCCCCAGTGGCCATGGCGGCCAGCTTTGATGGCCTGTGGTGCGGGACAGTGGCCACTAGAGGGCGGCCTTTCCCTTCCGTGTCCCAGAGGGGAGGTGGCAAGTGGCTGGCAGGCATGCCAGGCTTTGTCCCAGGAGGAGGGTCCCTAACCGGACAGGTGCACCTGGGGTGCTTGTCAGTGTCCTGAGAAGATGTCTCCAAAAAGCGTTCTTGCAACTCAGGAGACTCCCTCTGTCACGGAGAGTCCGTCACCGGGTGGGCGCAGAGCCCGGCGGGGACTCCAGGGCCGGGGCAGGTCAGTCACCAGGTGGGCGCAGAGCCCGGCTGGGGGCTCCAAGGCCGGAGGAGGTCGGCCAGCGAGGCAAGTACCAAAAGACTCAGTAATCAAGACCAACGTGTTTTAACACAACCGTTTTAAAAATCCAGATTAATGCAGATAAACCCGCGATGAACAAAGTATCACACATGTACAGAGACCGGCTCCGGCCCTGCCCTTCACGTGCTCCCCCCTCGCTGCCTCAGTGTCCCCTCTGGGCTGAAGGACTCGGGCCTGGCTGCCCTCTGAGGCCTTTGTGCCTCTCGCCAGGCGGTGGGGCCCTCACTCCCGCCTCCGCGTGAGGTAGGGCTGGAAGCCCCATCGCTCCCGGCACCTGCAGGTCCCTCTCCTTTGGAATTGAACCCAGTTGAGAAGCGCTGTGCCAGCTGGGGGCGGGGAACCCCGCGGGCTCGGTGCCCCCGGCGGAACCTTCCGGGGTCTGCAGGGTGGCTTCTGCAGGTGGGCAGAGGGGGAGGATCCCAGACATGAGTGGTGGAGGCAGTGAAATGGCAGAGCGTGGGCAGGCGAGGGCGGCACCTGAGGCGGGTGGCGGGGCTCGGTCCCGTGCAGCCGCTGTGTGGAGAGCTCACGACATGCTGGGCCCTGTCCCAGCGGCTGTGCAGACACCGGCCACCGAGCCCTGGGGACGGCGGGGTCTGGGGGGGCTAAGGCTCCGGGAACAGCTTCCACGCTGAGCCGCCCCCGGGTTGTGCCAGCTGCAGAGCTCAGGGGCCAGGCCCCCGGGCATCCTTACGGCAGTTCGGCAGGAGCTGCCTGGACGGGCAGGGTTGGCACAGGCCGGGAGGCGGCAGCGGCCTGGAGCAGAGCCGCCGGGTGAGGGCGGCACCCCGGGGAGTGGGGGCCTCCATTGCAGCATCTGCAGGCTCGGTGATCCGACCCTCCAGCCCCGGCCTGCCTCCTGCTGCCCTCTCTCTTTCTCTTCCAGAACGCCAATCTGGCGCCTTGTGGAGCAGACCCGGATGCCAGCTGGGGCACGCGAGGTACACGGAGCGGGGACCCTAGGTCTCTGGCTGGGCAGGGAGCACTAACACGGTCCCGTTAACTTCGTTCTAACCCCCCCCCCCCCCCGCCAGGCCGCCGGCAGGGGCGCCAAGCCTGGCGCAGTGAGGGGAGCCCGGGTGCTCGCTGCCCGCCTCCCCCTCGAGGGTCAGCTGACTCCGTTCTAACGTTGCCAAGGTGCTCTGCTCTCCCATCAGCCCCTGTGCTGACTTGTCTGTCACTCTGGTCACTTGGGGAGGGATCTGTGTGGGAACAAACTTCAGCCAGGCGGGCTGCCTGCAGGAGGTTGGCAGGGACCCTGGTCACGTGGCAGGTGCCTGGCGGAGCCTCTGCCCGCTGGGAGCCGGCCCTGGGCCTGCACGGGCCCGGCATTGCCCCCTCACCCCGTCACCCCGAGTGCGACGGGTAGGGGGACTCACTCTCGCGGGCGGGATGGCACTGCAGGGTGGAGATTGGGGTGTCGAAGCTGCTCCCTCCAAGTGGCTCTCCAGGTCCCTGGCTCACAGCTGGCACGGCTAGAATCCCACGGGTTGCGTTGAAAAATTCAGGGACCGGCCCCCCTCGCCTGGGCCCCTGCCAGGGACTCTCCCCGAGACAGGCCTGTGGCCGGGGTCCCAGTGTCTGCCTCTGTGGGTGCTGGGCGCTCACGGAGCCTCTGCCCCCCAATCTCACTGCGTAACAAGACCTTCTAGTCCAGGGGCGCCTCCCTGCACTGTGTCCGGAGCTCAGGAGCTTCCAGGAGGCACGAAAGGGTTAAGAAGGAAGAAAGTTAGAGGCTGGGGGCTTAGGCCCTGGGAGGCTGAGTCTCCACAACAACACGTCTACCCAGAAGGCCCACTCACGGGGTAAACTGAGGCAGGCAGCGTTCTCAGGCGGCTCAGCCCAGCAGGGGACACAGCGCCGCGTCCAGCTCCCAGTCTGGCTCAGCTCCCAGTCTGGCTCAGCCTCCTGGTTTCTCCCTGGGACGGGCAGCTCCCTCCTCCACCTGTGGCTCCAGGGCCGCCGCTGCGGGGACGGGCCAAACGGCGCTGCTGGCTGCAGGGTGGGGGTGGGGGGGATTGCTGCCACCTCTGGGATGGGTTCCTGCGCTTTCTCACCGGCCCTGTGGTCTCTGCTCTTTCTCTTACAGAATACAAGGTAAGGGGCCGCCGCCTCGCTGACCTCTGACCTCTTCCTGCCGCGCCTGCCCAGGTTAAAAGTTCCTTTTGTTGTGCTTTTCCTATGAGATGTGTGTCCCGTGCAGACGCAAGTATGTGCCTTCCTCCCCACCCCACCCAGCCCGCGGGCCTGGCCCCTCTCTCGTCCCCACGTGCATGTCCGCTGAAGCCAGCCTGCCGCCTCCCCCACAGGTCTACCCCTATGACGCCCTCATCGTCACAAACCGGATCCGCGTGAAACTGCCCAAAGACGTGGACCGGACGAGACTGGAGGTGAGAGGGGCTCAGGGCGGGGGTCCTCCCACTGGGGGCTCTGAGGGGCCTCCCCACACTCATCGCCCGAGTGTTCCCACCAGGCGGGGCGGGGCGGGCACGGTGAGGGCTCCGTGCCCAGGACCAGCGCTGCTTCAGGGCGGGACACGCAGGCTGGTCTGCTGCCCAGCAAAGGCGGCCGTCAGAGGCCCAGCTGTTTGTGGTCGGGCAGGAGCGCTGGGAGCAGCGCCTGACTCCGTCATACTGTGTGTCCCCCGAGGAGGGAGAGGGAACCGTCCCGGCCACAGCCTCCCGGGGTCTAGGATAGCACACTGACCGGGGGAGCACGTACCGTCGACCCTCGGGCACCGACCCCCAGCACAGTCAGAATCCGAGGGTAACGGTTGACCCCCCCAAAACGTAACCACTGTGTCCAGGGGGTGGGTTCCGGGACCCCCAGCAGGCGCTCTGTCACTCCTATAAAATGGTGCAGAACAACAGCACACAGTCAGCCCGCGGCTCCGAGGGCTCCCGTCAAGGACTGAAGATCTGCTTTGGGTCGATTGCAGGGGTTGGATCTGCGGATGCGCAGCCCAGGGATGCAGGGGCTGACTGGTCGTTAATGAGAACGTCCTCAGAGCGCTGGGCCACGCAGCAAAAGCCCCTGATCAAGGGCCCGCTTGCTGCTTAAAGGCCCGCAGGGGGCAGCACAGCGTAGGAACCGGTAATATCGTTGCCTGGAAGAGCTGACTTTGCTGAGCACCTACTATGAGCCAGATCCAAAGTGGCCCCCGTGCAGGACTTAACTTAATCCTCACAGTCACCCTGCAAAGGAATCAGCAGCCAGACGGTGGGGTTCCGGCAATGGGGCTCACCGCCTGCACCGGGCAGGAATGTTCCGGTGCCTCTGCATGACGATTTCACTGGGTGTGAGGGGTCTGGAGATTCCTGAAAGCCCATCTGTGCCTAGGGCTGAGCACACAGTAGGTGCTGGGGGCATATGAAGCCTACTGTGTGTCCAGCCAGCGCCAGACCCTGCCAGATTGCCGGCCCAGGCGGTAACTCGGGCGACTGCCGGGAGGGGAGCAATGGGGCCGTGGACGCTGCCACATCCCGGGCTGAGGAGGCAGCGCTGAGCTGACCCTTAGAGGAGGGACAGGACTGTCAGCAGCAGAGAAGGGAGGACAGGGAAGGGTCTGCCAGGCCCCGGGGCCGGGAGCACTGGGCCCAGCCCGGGCAGCGCCTGGGACGGGAGGCACCCGGAGAGCAGTGTGCACAGAGCAGGCCGGAGCCCAGCGCCCCTCCCCCTTCGGGGCGCCCACCCCGTGGCCTCGAGCTGATCCCTGGCAGCCTCCGCCTGGCCCTTCTCTGCAGGGACGCACTGTGGCTCCTCGTTGTTCATTGTGCGGTCTTGTCCCCAGTACAATGTCCCTGCTATGAAAGGGGCTGCTGGCCAGAGCTCGGGGTCAGGAGCCGCCTGGAGGGCTCCTAACTGGTGTGGCTGTCCCCCTGGGGGCGGGCCCTCTGGGCGGTCACTCTCCACAGAGGGGCTCAGAGCTCAGCAAGCTGCCCCCAGGCACAGCGTGGCCGTGGGGCCGAGCCGGCCGGGCTGGCTTCTTCCCCTTGGGACTGGGGTCACTTTAAATGACTCCCCTCCACCCCCTTGCACTACAGTACGGAATGACAGTGCAGAATACCAGGCAGTTAACGCGTGCAAATATTCCACTTCAAAAGCTCAGGCCTAGTGGATAGAGCGTCAGCCCTCGGACCGAAGGGTCCCGGGTTCGATTCCAGTCAAGGGCACGTACCTCAGTTGCAGGCTCCATCCCCAGCCCTAATCAATGTGTCTCTCTCTCACATGGATGTTTCTCTCTCTCTGTCTCCCCCCGCCTTCCACTCTTTCTAAAAATTAATAGAAAAATATCCTTGGTGAGGATTAACAACAAAAACAAAAACTCTGAGGACAGGAGAATGGGTTTCATCACAGACCTGCGAGCTCATGCCCAGGGTGCGTCTCCACCGCTCTCCCCCGGCCTCAGCTGAGCCAGCAGGCACATTGGAAAGTTCCCCCCGGGGCCACCCCGCAGTCCTCGGGGCTTGGAGCTGGGATGCGGCCAGACGGGCTCGGGGAGGCCTCATACCCCAGGAGAGGAGGGATCCTGGTGTTTTCATTTCAGAGGGAGCTTTGTTTTTAGTATAAAAACAATTCGTCACGCTTGTAAAACTCCAGAAAAAGACAAAGAACGTAAGCGTCCCCCAGGGTCCCCACCGGGTCCTCCCTCCGCCCAGCGTCGCTTCCTGCACAGGCACCGGCCACTGACTGGTGCCGGGGTGAGGAGGCTCGCGGGTCATGCAGCTGACACCTGCCTGTTTCTTTTAAACTTGACGTGAACGGTTCCACGCCAGCTCATGTGGCCTCCCGCCCCTTTAAACAGCTGCGTGGCGGCCCCGTGTCCGTGTCCTGCACGTGGGAGGGCCCCGGAGGCCAGGCATTGCTTCTGCTCGCGCCCCACTGGCTGAGTCCGTCCAGGACCGGCCCTGTGCCTGGGCTGGGCTGGCTGGCTGTGTGCCAGCCGGAGGATGGGCGGTCTGGGTGGACAGCTGGCGGCCCCCGCACCTCTAGGGTCAGGAAGGAGGACGCCTCTGTCAGGCTGCTGTCCACTCCACCGCATGCTCCGCTGGGCATCACAGCCAGGGGGTGAGCTTGTGCCAGGCACTGAGTGGGTCCCGGGTGCAGGGCGCGCACACCAGCAGGAGCTCCACCCCCACCCCCGGTCTGGCGGGGGAGGCAGACGTCAATCAGCTGATGACCCCAATGAGTGCGCAGAATTATACGCCAAGAGAAGGGTTCTAGAGGGGAGGTAGGTGGTTGAAAATGGGCCAGAGTTCATGGTGCAGAAAGTGTGCCTGCATGTGTGAGTGTAAGCCGAGGGATGGCAGGAGCAGAGGATTCCAGGAAGAGTGCATGGTACGTGCAAAGGCCCTGGGGCAGGAGGAAGCAGGGTTGTTTGAAGAGGAGCTGTGAGGAGGCTGAGGTGGCTATGCTTGAGCAGGGGGGCCCTAAGGATGGGCCAGGTCTTACAGTGCCCTGGGCCTTGTTAAGCAGTTTGGTTTTGGCTAGAAGCGATGGATTTAAAAAAAACACACATATGTTTTTATTGATTCTTAGAGAGAGAGGGGGAGAGAGATAGAAACATTGATGACAGAGAAACATTCATAAGCTGCCTCCTGCATGCCCCCTACTGAGATCCAGCCCCCCCCATGTGCCTGGATCGGGAATCGAACCGATGACCTCTTTTTTTTTTCCTTACTCTTTTTTTTTAAGTATTGGGTAGTTTTATTTCCTTCTCTTTTTTTAATTGATTAACGTATTACATATGTGTCCCTATCCCCCCATTGCCCCCCCACCCCCCCATTCATGCCCTCACCCCCCTGGTGTCTGTGTCCATTGGTTAGGCCTATATGCATGCATACAAGTCCTTTGGTTGATCTCTCCCCCTTACCCCCACCCTCCCCTACCTTCCCGCTGAGGTTTGACGGTCTGATCGATGCTTCTCTGTCTCTGTATCTGTTTTTGTTCTTCGTGTATGTTGCTCACCGCTGACCTCTTGGTTCATGGGCCGATGCACAGCCATGACGCCACCCTGGCTGGGCGAAGCAATGGCTTGTAAGCTGGGGGTTAAATGGTTAGGGCTGCAATGTAAAACGAAGCCCGGAGCTGCATTGGGAGGCCTGGATTGGCCGTGTGGGTGCAGGGAGCCTATTTAGGAAGGAATTCGGTCGCCTGAGCAAGAAATGATGGACAGTGTGGTGGCAGTGCTGAGGCAGGAAGTGGGCGGGGCCCAGCAGTATTTGGGGGTCGAGGTGGCCGCCTTGGCCATGGGCGATGGTTGTGGTGAGACTCCAGGCTGTCAGGACAGGTGGCGGGCGCAGTGGTCACTGGGCAGAGCGCCAGGAGCCGGGACTCTGACGATGACTGACGCTCTGGCCCAGGACGCTCAGCGGGAATTCAGGACACTCAGAGCAAAAGTCGCCACGGAGGCCCCTGCCAGCACTTAGGAGGTGCTCAGTAAATGCTGGTGACTTTAGGGGCTCTGGGACAATCCCCTGCCGTGGACAGTGTGGTCACATGGGAAGTGGGCAGATAAATCATGTGACCCCAATGGGCAGAGTGAGACCAGCAGGCCCACCCCCCAGTTTACCGCCCTCCCAGCCATCCCTCGCGCTCTGTCCTGGAGGGGCTGGGGCCCGGCCCTGCCCCGAGGGCCTCGTGCCCTGGCCCAGCTCAGACCCTTCCTGCCTTTGGCAGTGACCCTCTGAGGGTCTGCTGTGCCGGGAGCTTCCGGTTGGAGGGGCGGGAGCCTTGCCTGTCCCCACACAGACCCAAGCCCCTCTCCTCTGAGGCCACGCCCGGCACCTGGGCTGGCAATGCCGAGAGACACCTCACCATTGTGTTCGTGGGGCAGCCTCTCGCCGTCCAGGGCGGCATTCTTAGGGTCGGGATGGCCTGGGTCCGGCTGTGTGACTGTGGGCGAGTTACTCACCCTCTCTGAGCCTGCCTCCTCACCTGTCAGGGGCGTGGCCTGCCTGTGCTGCTGGGTGGTGTGAGCGTGGATCCGTTGTTGAGAGGCAGTCACTGGGCCCTGAGCAAGCCCCGGCGGGGGCAGCGTGTCCAGCTCGGTCACTTGGTCCATGTCGTCCCCACTTTCCCAACCCGACGAGAGGCACGTAGGTGACAGCGGGTGAGAGAAAGCTTTCTGCAGGATGGGCTGCGGCTGGCCGAGCGCCATGCTTGCTGGAACTTCATGACAGGCCAGGGGCGTATGCAGAGGCAGCGTGGGCCACGAGGCTCGGCCACGAGGCTGGGCCACGAGGCTCGGCCACGGGGAGGAGAACCAGCTCGCTCCCGGATGCACAATCCCGGGAGCCAGTGGGGCTCTGAGGCCCTACCCGGTCCGGTTAGTGAGCAAACCTCGTCCCACCGATGACGCTGCCCCGGCTGCCCCAGGCACTGGGCACGTGGGCACACACAGTTTTCACGCTCAGTGCGGCGGCTGCAGGCCTCGAGGCGGGAGCGCTGGAGGCCCTTCCTGGGCCCCGGCTTCTGGGAGGCAGAGCGGGCTGCCTGCTGAGGGCTGTGTCGCTCAGGGCCCCGTGCCCTGCTGTTCCCGGATTAATGACTCTGCAAAATGAATTTCTAACACCTCTTCCCAGCCTCCCCCGCCCAGCGCACCCTGCAGACATCCTGTCCCTTAGGTAGGGAGCTGCCAGCCAGGGTCCTCCGGGCATGGACCGTAGGAGGCAGGCAGGTGGTGGGTGGACGGCCAGACAGAGATGCAGGCAGACATAGGCCTGTACTAAGAAACGTGCTTACGGAGTTGGCGCATGGAGCGGGGGCCTGGCGAGCCTGACATCTCAGCCCAGTTGGGGGGGGGGGGAGCACCAGGCAATGGCTCTTTGAGGCAGAATCTCTCACCCCGAAGCCTCGTGTTTGCTCCGAAGGCCTCCGTGGGCTGGGTGAGGCCCTTCCCCTGCCCACCACCACGTTATGGAAGGACGTCTTTTTTTTTTTTTAAGATTTTTTATTGGTTTTTAGAGAGAGAAGAAGGGAGAACGAGAGAGAGAGAGAAAGAGAGAGAGAGAGAGAGAGAGAGAGAGAGACATCTGTTTATAACACAATGCAGCCCCGGGAGTCGCTTTACATTACAGCCCTAACTATTTACCCCAACTTACAAGCCATTGCTTTGCCCAGCCAGGGGGCACCATGGCTGAGCATCGGCCCATGAACCAAGAGGTCACAGGTTCGATTCCCGATCCAGGCACATGCCCAGCGTGGGGGCTGGATCTCAGTAGGGGGCATGCAGGAGGCAGCTTATGAATGCTTTTCTCTCATCGATGTTTCTATCTCTCTCCCCCTCTCTCTAAGAATCAATAAAAACATGTGTTGTTTTTTTTTTTAAGCCATTGCTTTTAGCCCAGTGGTTCTCAACCTTCTGGCCCTTTAAATACAGTTCCTCATGTTAACACTCGAGGAACATTCGAGCCTGGGAAGAAATTTTGTGAGTTTCTTTGAGCCACAATGTCAGCAGTTGCTGGGGAGCAGAGACTCGGTGGGTTGGGACAGTGCTCCGGAGAATGGCCGTTTCCACCTGTTTATACATTGGAGTCAGAGGAGGAGCCGCGGGTGGTTACAGGAAATCCGTGGTGACGGACCAGAGAGGCGGGAGAAAGCGAGGCGGGAAACCTCTGGGATTGGATGAGTGAAATGATAGACACATGCCGATTGTAGGATAACAATGACAATGAGGGAATTGTGGTCTGGGTCCTGGTGCATTGGTTGTGCCCTGAGGGACCTGGAAGAAGGGAAGTTACACCACTTGACATTCCCAAGGTGTGTTATCATAGATGCAAAAAAAAAAAAAGGCTCAGTTAAGGTCAGAGATGGTCTGTGAAGATACGGCCTAGGACTGGACTACCCACCATGAACTGCTTTTAGTGAAAGCTTTCATTTCAGACCATCCATTGTGTTGGGGTTATTTGAGGTCTCTGAGTTTGCAAGACCTCCATGCAGGCCTCCCCTGAGCTTGTCAGGTCAGCATGTGGCCCCTTTTCTTTCTTTCTTTTGTTAAAAAAATATATATTTTTTTATTGATTTCAGAGAGGAAGAGAGAGGGAAAGAGAGAGAAACATCAATGATGAGAGAGAATCATTGATCGACTGCCTCCTGCATGCCCCACACTGGGGATCGAGCCCACAATCCGGGCATGTGCCCTGACCGGAATCAAACCTGGGACCCTTCAGTCCACAGGCCGATGCTCTATCCACTGAGACAAACCGGCTAGGGCGGCCTGTGGCCCCTTTTCATCCACACATCGATGTGAGAGAGAAATGACGATTGGCTGCCTCCTGCACGCCCCTACTCGAAACCTGGGCTTGTGCCCTAACCAGGAATCGAACCAGCAACCTTTCGGTGGGTGGGAGGACACCCAACCAACTGAGCCACAGCGGCCAGGGCTGGAGGGTCACCTTTCCTCGGTCAGCTGGTTGCAGATGTGAGCCACGTCTGCTGCAGGCCTCCCAGCAGCCCCGAGGCGAGGTTTGCTGGCAGCTGGGCACCAAGGCCTGGCCAGACTCACAGCGTGTGGCCGTGCTGACAGGAAAGGGTGCCATGGGAAAGCGCTTCTTGTCTGCCGGGGGTGGGGGCCGTGTCCCTGTGAGTCACTCCAGTGGGTCCTCCTTGGTTCAGCAGCCCAGACCTTCCTTCCTGAGTGCCGGGCAGCGTGGGGCTGAGTGCTGGGCAGGGCAGGGCAGGGCAGGGCTGACCCGGGAGGGGAGAGGCAGCTCACAGCGCTGCCCTGTGCTTTCCTGGCGGGGATGGGGCTGACTGACCGCACAGGGGGTTCGCAGGAGCGGTAGGAGCCCAAGCTGTGGAATGTGCCTGAGACAGAAGGCCCGGCAGCTATAGAAGAGCCTGCTTTGTTTGAACTCACCTGACCGGTCCGATGAGACCCTGGTAGACGATGGGGATGCACAGACAGGGTCCTGAGGGATGGGCCTGCGCCAGCACCCAGGGCTCTAGGGGCCTGAGAGGGCTGCAGGATTGAGCGCCGAGGGACACGGCACAGCAGGGCTCGAGGGCCTGGTTGGCTGGGGCAATCCCAGAGGGCCCCTGGAGGAGGGGATCTATAGGACGAGGAGGAGCCACTGTGTAGAGTGGGGGAAAGTGCATTGCAGGCCCTGGGGTGGCAAAGAGCCTGGCATGTTCCAGAAGCCAGAGGTGGCAGAGGGCTGGCACAGCGCCGTGCGTTCCCCGTGGTTGCCACTAACATTCCTGTACTGAGCGCTTGCTGGGGGCCAGAGGTTAAGTCGTTACCGGGTGGTGTTTCCAGGAAACCTTTGCCACTTGTTCCAGGTCACAAAGTTAAGTCAGAGATTCACTTCTCCGGTCACAGGGTGTCCCCCCTGCAAAGCCTTCGGGGTCTTCCCTGGTCCCTCAACCCACAGTGGACTTGCCTGCTTTCTGACCCCCTCCCCCAGCTGGGAGCTCTGTGGGGTCGGGGGTCCTGGTCTGCTAGGGTCAGTGTCCCCCGACCTGCTCCACAGGTGAAGGGAGGAGAGAGCGGAGCAAGCGTGGGTCACAGCCCTCCCGTGCCCTGCAGTCCTCCTCCAAGCCGCCGCGTGCCTCCGAGCACCCCACCTGTCCCTGGGCACAGGGGTGCCCTGTTCCTGTCCTCCCTGGGGACCATGGCCCAGGGCAAGTTCAGCAGCGGTTGGAGCTGCTCCCACTGTTAAATGTTAGGGACCCTTCATGCTGGTGTGAGACCCAGCCATTGTAGGAAAGTTAGTTACGTAAACTTGGGCGGAGTCAATTGTATTTAAGGCAAAGGTACAAATACTCAAAACTCACCCCCCCCCCCACACACTCCTTTACGCCTTCCACCGCCTCTGCTGTGGATGCGACTGCACCGTCCTGTCTGTGTGTAGAACGTTCTGTAACCCAGGGCCAGGGGCCTCTTCTCCAACTCCTGGAAACTGAGGGCTCTGGGAGCCTGGGGCGGGGCTGGCATCGCCCGGGTCCGAGGAGTGAGGGGGGGTTGCCTGGCAGTGAGGAGGGGCTGGCCGGCCAAGCAGAGGAAGAATGGGTCACAGCACCGACCTGCTCATACCCACCTCTGCCTCTGTGTCCTGAGCTGCCCCTCCCACTGGCTGTTTTCAGAGATCACAATTGAGCTCCAGTCCCTCGGTGCAGCTGCGTGGGGATGGAGCCAGGTGCAAGGGGGCGGAGCCAGCTTCAGGGGGTGGGGCGAGCTGCACAGGGGCGGAGCCAAGATGGGAATCCTGGGCTGTGTGGTCCTGGGTTGGAGGTCTTTGCAGGACACTGCCCTGGAGGGTCACCTGTAGGCAGACTCCCCAGCAAAGCCTGCAGGCCATGTCATGGGGGCCGGTGCACCCCGGGAGTGGGCTGTCCCAGAATGAGGCTGACCAGCCCCTCTGCAAAGGCACCACGCCCTGGGCTTCCTTCCTGCCGGCTCAGGAAGGCGCTGGGCTGTGCCTGGCCTTGGTGAGTACCAGGGGGTGAGAGGGTAGGGCCGCCCTCCTCCTGGGGAGCCTTCAGGAGCCAGGGGTCAGGGGTCGTCTGTGTCCTGCTGCTACAGCGAGCACATGGGGCGGCGACAAGAGCCCTGGATGGAGCAGGGGTGACTCTGCCTCATGACCGTGAGCAAGTTTATCTTGAGCCGGTTTCCCAGCAGCCACGAGCAGGGCCCCTCACCCCTCCCAGCTGGAGGCAGGGCACCCGGCCAGGTGAGGCGGACACTGGACCACAGAGCCGGAGCCGGAGGGGGGAACAGGTCTGGGCCGGCAGGTGCCTCCTCACTGACCCTCCCCAGCGCACAGCCCGCAGGCCCAGCTCTGTCCTTACAGATGAGGGGCCAGGACCAGGCCAGGACGGGCCCGTGCTGGCCCGGGACTTGATCTTAGCCCAACGGCCCCAAACCTCGCTCCGGGAGGCCTGTGCCACTGAGCCTGTTCTGGTAGGTTTCAGGGCCTCGTGATTCTCAGATCTGACCAGCACCCCATCATTGTGACCGGCCTGCAGGGCTGCCAACTCAGCAGGGACCCCCTGCAGCGCCCTCCCTCCCGGCGGGCCCCACCTGCCTTCCCTGCTGTGGAGTGGCTCCTGCAGGTGGGGGCAGGTGGGGGAGCACCCCCATCGGCAGGGTAAGGATCACTGAGGGTCCCGGCTGGCCCTGGCTCGCCAGCCCACCCCTGAGCGGGCGCCGTAGACCCCCCGGGGCAGGAAAGGAGGGCACCTCCGCCTCTCCGAGGCCTGGCCCTGCTTCCTGAGCTGCCCCTCCCACGGCTGTTCTCAGGCGCCAGGACGGAGGCCTTGCTCTTGTTCATACGTGTGAACCGCCCCCAGCGGCACCCAGGGCCGGGGTCTCTGCGTCGCACACTCCCAGTGGGTACTTGCTGAGCCCGTGGGAACCATGCTCCTTTCTCCCGCCCTTTCATGTCTCCACTGTCCCCGGGGGGACTGTGATGTGGCCGGGACATGGCGCTGCTGTCTGCAATGACAGTCCCCGTCTCTGTGGGCGGAGCAGCTTCCTCCGCCTCCAGGAAGCCCCCACCACGGCACCCTGCCCGGCAGCTCGGGATCCATCTTCCTGCTGCTCCTTCAAGTTCGCAGCAGCAGGCCCATGGCCCCTTCCCGGTAGAGACCAAGACTAGCCTGCTGGGGCGGGTATGTGCCTGGGCGTCTCCGTGTGTATTCCTGTTGTGTGTCTCCGTGTATGTCCATGTAGGTGCGTGTCTGTGTCTATTTGTGTGTCTCTATGACTGTGTGTGTCTGTGTGTCTGTGACTGTGTGTGTGTCTGTGACTATGTGTGTGACTGTATGTGACTGTGTGTTTCTGTGACTGTGTGTGTGTGCATGTCTCTGTGACTGTGTGTGTTTCTGTGACTGTGTGTGACTATGTGACTGTGTGTGTGTCCATGTCTTTGTGTGTGTGCATGTCTCTGTGACTGTGTGTTTCTGTGACTGTGTCTGTGACTGTGTGTGTGTGTGACTGTGTGTGTGACTGTGTGTGTGTCTCTGTGACTGTGTGTGTGACTATGTGACTGTGTGTCTCTGTGACTGCGTCTGTGACTGTGTGTGTGTCTCTCTGTGACTGTGTGTGAGTGTCTCTGTGGCTGTGTCTGTGACTGTGTGTGATTGTGTGTGATTGTGTGTGTGTGTATGTGTGTGTACTGAGATCTTTGAGCTCAAATTCTATTAGGAGGGACTTTTGTGACTCAGGACGCAGAGGCTGGGGGACAGGGAGGGTTCAAAATCAGGTCCGGGCTTCGTTGCTCGCTCTCCACGCCTCCTCCTTGTCTGTGAAATGGGCCACAGTAAACCCCTGCCCCTCCTCGGACGGCACCGTGGGCACAGAGCGCCGTGAGCCTGTGCACTAGTCCCTGGCCCAGCTGCTTCGGGGCCGGAGGGCGTCCCAGTCCCTGGTGCGCTGTGACCCGGGCTCCCAGTGGGAGCTGCGTGACCGAGTCTCTTTCCTCCGGGCTCCCAGCAGCAGGGTGGGCGTGACAGGGAGGCAGGGGGACCCGGACCGAGCCCACGCAGCCGAGGGCGTCCCCATGCACAGCAGCCCTGCCTCTTGTGGGCCCGGCCCCCCCCCCTCGCGTGCTGAGGTGCTCACGTTCCCCTGGGGTTTCCTTTTCTTTGAAGAGACACCTGTCGCCCGCGGAGTTCCAGGAGGTGTTCGGGATGAGCGTGGAGGAGTTCGACCGCCTGGCGCTCTGGAAGAGGAACGACCTCAAGAAGAAGGCCCTGCTGTTCTGAGGCCGCACCCACCCCGCGCCGAGGCCGAGCCCGCAGAGCCGGCGCCACGGCACCACGCACACCCTCCCGTCGCGCTGCCTCCGGCTCCTCTGTGCCCACAGGGCGGGCGGGCGCCTGGGCGGGCAGGGGGCCGAGGGTGGGGCGGGAGCAGGTCCCACAGCACCGCGTGCACCTGAGATCCTGCCTGTAGTTTAGGGCCCTGGCGCCTGGCTTTGCACCGCCCCTTCCCCGCTGTGCTGGGCACCAGCGAGATGCTGCAGAGTGGCTGTCCCCGGGGAGGGAGGGGCATTTAGACAGCAGCCCGCCCTCCCCGCCCTGGGGGCACGGAGGGGACCAGGACCTGGGATCTGAGGGGGCTTGTCAGGGACAGGCCCGGACACCATCACAGGGCTCCAGTGTCCGCTGGCCCCAGAGGGCACTGGCTCGTGCCCACAGCCCGGGGGCCCAGGGCGGTGCCAAGTGTGGGGTGATGCGTGTTGCCGCTGGTGGTGGCACAGGGCCCTCCTCCGGGCCCTCGCGCACGCGCGGTACTCCCACGTCACCCCCGATGCCTAAAGGATATCTTTAAAGTAACACAAAGTTTTATTTTACTAAGAAGCGTAGCCTGCGGGCCCTGAGGCGACATATATGGAGAGTTTAGTTTGCAGCCCCCTGGGGGCTCCAGCCTCAGCCCCGCCCCTCCGCGCTGTGTGGTCTCCGTCCTCCGTGTCCCTAGTACATGGACTCCTCGTCTGTTTTCTTTTTACTTCTCTTTCTTTCGTGCCTGTCACACGGGTCCCCCGAAAGGCAGAGCCCCCCCCCCCCCAGTGCTGTGTGTACGTGCGTGTGAAGTCTGCGTCCGGCGATGTCCTCGCTGTTATTCTCCACGTCTCGGGGCGGATCCACCTCCCCGCCGGCCAGGGCCCCGGGATAGGACTCCCGTGGACTCAGCCCGACGCCCCGTGTGGCTTTTTGGTGACGTGGCCAGCGGCACCCCACCTCCCCACAATGGAACACGCACCTGTGGCCCGGAGCCATGCCTCATGGGTGGTCCTGATGGGGACACCGGCCCTCGGCGCAGAGGCTGCGACACTGTCCGATCGGCCGGTCGGCAGAGCCTGGGCAGAGGCCTGCGGTCGCGCTGAGAGGCGCGGGCTGTCACCAGGGGTGGGGTGGGTGCGGTCCCTGTCGCCGTGTTTGTGAAGTGCCTCGAGAGGCCTGTGGGAACCAGCAAGGCGTCGCCCGTGTCCGTTCCCGGCGTCCTGTGGAGCCGCATCCCCGTGTGTCCTGGCCGTCCCGCCCGTGAGTCAGCCTCGCTCAGCTTCCTCCCAGCCCCGCACACGCCAGGCTGTGGCACCCGGCTCCGCGCCAGCCCGGCCCGGCCAGGGAAGGGAAATTCTAGCACCTAACGCGCTTCCGTCCACTTAGCGAGCTGAGCCCGAGCGACTGGAAATCCCCGTCTCATTTGTGCGATGTGGGGCCCGGGAACCTGGGAAATAAAGGACGGTGTGTTCTAACTGTGAGTGCCAAGCGCTTCTTAGAAACGCGGCCCTTCCTAGCGGGCCGGGCCCTTCTCTGATGGTGCGTGGAGGGTCGCCCCGAGAGCTGGCACTGGGCGTGGGCATAGTGTGGGGGATGCCATTAGGGGCTGGACCAGGAGGTGGGATGGGGGGAGCCAAAGGCCTGGGACCCCTGCTTGCTCCAGGGCGTGGCTCAGCCGGGCTCTAGGTGACTTTTTTTTTAATACATGTTTATTGATTTCAGAGAGGAAGGGAGAAGGGGAGGGAGAGAGAGAAACATCAATGATGACAGAGAATCATGGATTGGCTGCCTCCTGCACGCCCCCCACTGGGGATCAAGCCAGCAACCTGGCATGTGCCCTGACAGGAATCAAACCCAGGACCCTTCAGTCCGCAGGCTGACACTCTATCCACTGAGCCAGGGCTAGAGTGACATTTGAAAACATCCACAGGATCATGCCAGGCTCTCAGTGGCTACCCTCTACAGCCCCACTCGCCACCCCACCCCGTGGGGTCCTGGTGTCTGTCCCTCCTGTCACGGCTACGCTGCTTGTCTCTCTCTCTCTCTCTTTTTAAAATATCTTTTATTGATTTTTTACAGAGAGGAGGGGAGAGGGATAGAGAGTTAGAAACATCGATGAGAGAGAAACATCGATCAGCTGCCTCCTGCACACTCCCCACTGGGGATGTGCCCGCAACCAAGGTACATGCCCTTGACTGGAATCGAACCTGGGACCCTTCAGTCCGCAGACTGACGCTCTATCCACTGAGCCAAACCGGTTAGGGCTGCTTGTCTCTTCACACCTGCCGGGTGCCACCAGGTTCTTCTTTATCTGGTCATTGACGCTGCCCTCTCCCGGCGGCACACCCGGGAGGCTGCCGGTCCCAGGCCAGTGCCCTGACCTGGGGATGCCACTGGGGTTGATGGTGGACACTGCTCGCCCTGAGGCTTCTCAAGGCCTCGGTGCTTCCAGAACAGCTCGGCCCGAGGACGCCTGTGATGATGGGACTTCCGTACCCACGCTGTCCAATACGGTAGCACACGTGTGGCCGTGTGACTGGGGAGCTAGGGTGTACATGTCTAAGTTTCAGGAGCCAATGTGGCTAACACTGCAGGTTAGACGGTGTGGCTGCCCTGCCCTGGCCCCTGGCGCCCCCAGGAGCCCTGGGATCTCCGCGCCGTCCAGCCACGAGTGTGCCCTGGGTGCCCGGGATACGAGGTCAGTTTAGAGCGCTCGTGCCCAGCGCCTGTCTGTGCCCAGCACTGCCCTGGGTGTGGAGGCGCCAGGCACAGTCCCTGCTCCAGAGCGCGGGGTGCGCGGAGCCCCGCTTGCCCCGGTGCTAAGGGCCTGCACCAGCCACATCTGGCTCAGTTCTGCACGCCAACCTTTGCGTCTGCCAACAGCACCCACCTTCCCGAATCGTCCCCAGCCTGGGGTGTCAGGAACCCCAAGGCAGATGGGCAGGGAGGTGTCAGAGCCTGCAGCCTCCTTTCTGGACCCTTCTCCCCCGGTGGCTGTACGTTCCAAGCTACTTAAACCCCAACCCAAACCCCAGAGTTCACTGAGGTGGAGGGAGAGGGTGTGTGTGACACACCAGCAAGTCCTGGGCTGGCTCAGAGGTGACTCGTGCCACCTTCAGGCGGCCCGTTGGCCGGAACTTGTCCCATGGCCCCACCCGACTGCAAAGGGGTCTGGGAAACGCAGGCACCGGTGTGGCAGAGGGGAGAAGGCCCGCGCTGTTGGTGAGCAGTGCTTTTCCCAAGGGTATTTTTCCCACTGATGTTCAGAGAGAGTGAAAGGGAGGAGAGAAGGAGAAACATCCATGTGAGAGCAGAGCACCCATTAGCTGCCTCCTGCACGCCCCGCCAGGGATCCAGCCCGAATCGGACCAGCAACATTTGGGTTGACGCCCAAGCAACTAAGCCACACTGGCCAGGGCCCACCCATGGTTTATCAGCAGTTCTCAACCTGTGGGTCGAGACCCCTTTGGCGGTCGAATGACCCTTTCAGAGGGGTCGCCTAAGACCATCCTGCATATCAGATATTTACATGGCAATTCATCACAGTAGCAACATAACAGTGATGAAGTAGCAACGAAAATAATTTTATGGTTGGGTCACAACATGAGGAACTGTATTTAAAGGGCCAGAAGGTTGAGAACCACTGCTGTGAGACAATAAGCCTCAGTTGTTCAAGCCGCTGGGTTTGGGGGCCTTGGTTACATAGCAACAGGTGACTGCAGCGGGCTGTGGGTTTTCATCGCATCGGTGAGCTGACGTCCCATCCCAAACCGGACCTGGATTTCCCACAGGCACCCAAGCGGCTGACCTCTGCCCCCCTGAGCCCCCGAATCCAGGAAAACTTCAGGGAGCGCCGTGGAGGGCAGCTCACCTGGGCCTATACACAGCTTGTAATTTATTTTTTTCTAAAGAGAAATGTCACTGGGAGAGTCGGGGAGGAGGTCTCGGGGCACTAAGCCACCCACTTCCCCTTCACAGTGTCCGACGAGGTCAGGAGTCCCCCCCCAACCCCCCCCAGAAAGTGCCGGTCCAACTCTTAGATCACTAAACCCCAATTTATTTCCCATCGAACGGACACGGCATGGGAAAGACTGGGGCCAGGAGGGACTGGGCTTACGTTCTGACGTTACAAAGAGGTCTCCGAATTTCAGTTCCTACACGGAAAAGCGTCCTCATCACTGGGACACCTGCCGGGCTGGCTCCCTGGTGGATGCAAGCCCACGTCGGAGACACCGCGGAGGAAGGAGCAGCGGGCGGGTTTATTCATTCACAGACTCTGTGGGATGCCTACGCACATCAGGTAGGAATTCTGGAAGTCACAGGAGAGTGGACTAACGGGGCCTAAACAAAGAAAGCACTTGGTTTTTTAAGTCAGAATCTCTCTGATTCCGACGGTGCTCGCGGTTGCGAGACGGCGGCTCCAGCTCCGGACATCACGTGTGCGTTCCAGGGAGGAATCCCTGGGGCTGAGCAAAGGCAGGGTCAGCTGCATCTGTCCCCTTCCCCAGAGAACAGCGTCTTCCCCAGACGGCGAGGTGTGCTGGTCCGTCTCCAGCTCCTGGCGTCCTGGGGTGGGAGGAAGGAGAGGAGTCCCGACCCGCAGCAGCTGCCAATTTCTGTGGTGTAAGCGCTCCTGCCGCCCCTGATTTCAAACATGACGCTGGTGGCTGTGTTCCCGGGAGGGGCCCCCGCAGCACCCCATCACGGAGCATTTCCATCATGCAGTTACCGCGGATGCAGAATTCTTCAAAGCAGATCGTTATAAGCTGCGGTAAAATAATTAGGAAGTCGTTCTGAGTATTCTCTTTGCTTTTAATATAATTTTTCATTGTAAGTTTGTATAACTTAATTGTTAAGTAATGACCGACTGTGTTGAACAACTGACTTGCAAAATTCCTGAACAATAAACACTCCGCTCTTTGTGGTCTGGGCCAAATGGGCCCCAGGGCACCGCGGCCAGAAGCCTTTCAGCGACTCCCCCTCTGTGTCCCGGGCCAGGACCGAGTCACATGACCACCTCCGGTTCCAGGGGAAGCTGGGAAGCCAGAAGCTCTTTGGGTCTCTATAGGGGAACACGGCCAGGGAAAGCGGGCTGGGGAGGAGAAAGGGCCAGCCACCCACCAATGGCCCCACAACAAAACGGTGCTGGGCTTTGGGAGGCCAGGGATGAGCCAGACAGACTCCACTTCCACTCTCATGGGGCTTTCATGCCAGGGGCCAGAGAGAGATTTAATTAATTTATTTTATTTATGTATTTATTTATCCTCACTGGAAGATATTGTCCCATTGATTTTTTAGAGGGAGTGGAAGAGAGAGGGAAAGACAGAAACATTGATGTAAGTGAAATACATCGATTGGTTGCCTCCTGCACGCACCCTTACCAGGGCCCAGGCCGGGGAGGAACCTCAACCGAGGTACGTGCCCTTGACTGGAATCGAACCCAGGACCCTTCAGTCTGCAGGCCGACACTCTATCCACTGAGCCAAACTGGCTAGGGCGCAAGAGAGAGATTTTAAACAAGTAAGTATGATTGTGACAACATTGCCAGAAAAAAGTCCAGGGTGCTATGAATGTATGTAATGGAGAGGGGACCTAGGTTGTTGTATTCATTTTTTTATTGTTTCATGACAACCACAAACATAGCAGCTGAAAACATATATTTTTATTGATTTCAGAGAGGAAGGGAAAGAGAGAGAGAGATAGAAACCTCAATGATGAGAGAGAATCATTGATTGACTGCCTCCTGCACACCCCCTACTGGGGATAAGCCCACAACCCAGGCATGTGCCCCTGACCAAGAATCGAACTTGGGACCCTTCAGTCCACAGGCCGACGCTCTATCCACTGAGCCAAGCCGACCAGGGCCATGCACTCATGTCTTAACTCAGTTTCTGGGAGTCGGCCTTTGGCACATTTGATCCCCCAGCACCGCATGCATGAGTGCAGGTGGAGCCTGGGACAGCTTCTAGCCTAGTGGTTCTCAACCTTCCTAATGCCGCGACCCTTTAATACAGTTCCTCATGTTGTGGTGACCCCCAATTTCATTGTTACAAATTGAACATCATTAAAGCATAGTGATTAATCACAAAAACAATATGTAATTTTATATGTGTTTTCCGATGGTCTTAGGCGACCCCTGTGAAAGGGTCGTTCGACCGCTAAAGGGGTCGCGACCCACAGGTTGAGAACCGCTGTTCTAGCCAATCAGTGTGGCAGAGGCAATGGGCTGTCGCTCCCATGGTCAGGTTACATTACTAAGAATTCATCCTTTACACTAGGCAGAGAGCTTCTACTTACATCCTTTGAAGCTCTCACCTCCACACTATGAGGCTCTGTAACCCCCGAGGACAGCCTCCTCCGGCCCACAGCCCCTCGGAAGTGAAATCTGGCACCAACCCGAGTGAGCTTGGAAGTGGACCTGACCCAGGCACGGCTCCAGGTGAGGACACGCCTGCCGAAACGCTCAGGGATGCCTGCTATGCCCTGAGCA
>NW_005871985.1:70970-72688 GCF_000147115.1 Myotis lucifugus
GGACTCGGCTGAAATGTGAGATTGCGTTCTTCCTGACCTCTGAGCACACCCCCAGCCACACTGCGGCCCTGGCTGAGAGGGTAGGAGCTGCTTTATGTTCCTGCAGGAGTTTGTTTGGCAAATCAGATCAGGAGCCAGGTTTTCAGGGGTGTGTGTGTGTGTGTGTGTATTGTGTGTGCGCGCGCGCAGGGAGATGGGGATGGGAGTTTGCTCCAGTCACTGTTAAAACCTTACACATCTATCTGTCCATCCATCCATCCACTTACCCAGTCAGCCAGCCATCCATCCAGCCATCCAGCCATCCATCCAGCCATCCAGCCAGCCATCCTACCAGCATTCCCTGAGTGCCTGCAGGGTGCCTGGCCCTGTTCTGGCACAGCGACGACTCCAACCCCGAGGCAGACTCCGGCTTGTCCTCACTTCAGAAGGCAGCTGCAGTTGCTGACAGGCACGGTGAATGAGGCCCTGGGACTGCAGGGACTGCAGAGGGGCCACACTGGAGCCTGAGCCTCTGTGTGGACGGAGAGGCATTGACTGAGCGGGGGAGGAATGTGGAGCAGCAGGTTAGGGGCACTGAATACAGCTCTTTGTTTTGGCCCTGGCAGGTGTGAGATGCCGGGCTGGGGATAAGGATCTAGCAGTGACCGCAGTGTGTTTAAAACCTGGAGGGAGATTTCCAGTAAGAGCATCCCTGGTGAATAGGAGGGCATCTGGCCGAGCCATGGGTCACCCCAACACCCCATCACGCAGAGGTTGGGCAGGGAAGGGGGGATCCTGGAGACTCTGGGGGAGCTGCTGATAACAGGGAAAATCCAGCGGGGGCCCACATGATGCCTAGAGAGCAAATACCGCGGAGATGAGGACAGAGGTTAAAGGTGATGGGTGGTGTCGGGACATATGGGGTGCCAGGAGAGGAAAGGAGGACGTTTCGGTAGGAAGAGCAGAACCACAAAAGGTTGCCCGCAGGAGAGGGTGGCAACTGGGCTCCTGGCTCCCTTTTCAGGCGTTAAAGTGACCCCGAGAGCTCCTGGACCTGCTTGAAGGCGCTCCTCCAAGGACGGAGCCTTCGCCTCCCTCTCCTGATGCACCTCCGACAAGCGCTGCAATGTTGGTTGAATGAATAAAGGATGAACGAGCGAATGGGACTTGGTGACTGGGGGCAGCAGACGATCTCGCTCCTTGGGCCTCAGTTTCCCTTTATGTTCGGCAGACCAAGCCTTCAAGTTTGCGTTCTGGGTTTGGGATGAGCAATCTGCTGAGCGGACTCCAAATGGACATTTAGCTTGGCCTCCCCTCCTCGCCGGATTGGGCCGCGGATGGGCCAGCTGCTAGGTCCGGCCTCCCCGCGGGACCAGTGCCGCCCCCGCAGCCCCGCCCCACCCCACCTCCCTTTGTTTCTCTCGGCCCCGCCCCCTCCGCGGCTCTCTCTCCCCATTGGTCGGGGGCGGGCAAGCGTAGTTGTTTGTAAGTCATTGAGAAGACTTGCTTCTTTTTCCCTCTCATTATAGGTGATATAGGTGATGAGGGTTGAATGTGGAGGTGATGCTACACAGATCTTAGAGTATGACACCTCTTCAAAAAATTAAATGGAAGGGCACCGTGTGAGAGTGTGGGTCCAGCCTCGCCATGCCGGTTGTCTGACTTGAACACCTTTGATTAGTGTCTCATATTTACTCTTGTTGAAGGTACAGGACAGCCCTGATGCCATTCAGTCCGAA
>NW_005871985.1:73092-88789 GCF_000147115.1 Myotis lucifugus
CCTGGTATTGTCCGGGCCTGGGGGGGGGGGTGGCACCGAGGGGCCGCGCGGGGGGTCCGGTCACTGGAAAGTAGGGTACTCTGACCGCCGCGGACCCGGTCCCCCAGGTGTGGCCGGCTCCCTGCTGTGTGTGCCCGCAGGTAGCTCTGCGTGGCCCTCGCGCGTGGCCCCGGTTCACTGCGTCTCATTGAGGGTGACTGCGGGGACCCTCCATCATGGGGGCCCTGGCCGCCCCAGGAGTCGGGGCTCCTTCTTGTCCCCCGACTGGGTCACGCTGTTTGTGTGTCCCCAAGGGTGGCTTTGCGTGGACCCGCGCGGGGGGTGCCCTCGCCGTCCTGCGAGTTGGGGGGCTCTGTCCCGTCCCCTTCCCACGCGGCTTGTCGGAGCGTGAACCCGGGCCTGGCCCCCCAACGCATGTGTGTGCGCGCGTGTGCATGTGTGTGTGCGCGCGTGGGGGGGGCCTCTGTGTTGATGGGTCCTTGCGAGGGTCCTGGTGCCCTCCGGGTGCGCCCAGGGGTGCAGTTGGCCTGGTAGCATCGCCCAGGCCCCCCTTTTATTTATTGTCTTATTTGCCGGATGAGCAGGAGCCAGAGCGCCCGCAGGCGGCCGGTTCCTGGGGACCCGCCCCTCTCCCCGCGGGGGCCTGTTTCTGGGAGCGCGGGGCTGTCACCAGGCCCGCCGTGGGCTCCTCTCCTCGGGAGTTTCCTGCTCCGGAGGCGGGCGCAGGAGCCGATTGGAGGGAGCCCAGCCCCTCTGCCCCGCGCTTCTGGATTTCTTCCGTTAGGATTGGGGAGAAAAAAAAAATCTGGAAAAGCAGATTTAACTTTGCAGCTCTGAGCGCCGGGGAGTGCAGGAAAGCCTCCAGCATTTGGCGGGCTGGCAGGGAGGCGAATCCACACCCAGGGAATGAGGCCAAGGCAGTTCCAGTTAGAGGTCAGGTTTCCGAAGGGGAAGGGATCGCCAGGGCGAGGTTGTGGATGGGGAAGCTGGGCTTTCAGCCTGCTGCCGGCCGGGCCTACCCCGAAGGCTGGGTCTCTCTCTCAGCGGCTTCACTCAGGTGGAATCGCTCGTGTACCCTTCCAGTAAACTCCTGGTCACGGTGCGAGGGCCCAGCCATGATTCCCTTCCCCGAGGGAGGCAGAGGCAAAGACAGGCTTCCCCTCTCGGAGTGCTGCGGCCCAGGACGGAAGTCAGCGCCAAGTTCTCACACAGCCAAACTGAAACCCTCTGTGAACGAGATGAATGCGGAGGAAGATGTCACAGCCTCAGCTGTAGCCGTAAAGTCCAAACCCGGCTCGCAGGCCCTTCCTTCTTGCCATCTGTGCCCTTAACTCCTCCCATCCCTCCGTCCCAGCTGCAGGCACTCCAGCTCCACTTACTCATTCTCCCCCCACCCCTCCAATATATTTAATTGATTTTAGAGAAGAAGGGAGAGGGAAAGATAGAAACATCAATGGTGAGAGAGAATCATTGATCAGCTGCTCCCCTCCTCCCCTCTCCCCCCTCCCAGGGATCGAGCCAGCAACCTGGGCATGTGCCCCGACCCAGAATCGAACTGTGACCTCCTGGTTACTAGGTTGAAGCTCAACCATTGAGCCACGCCAGCCCGGTCTGCTTACTCCCTTTTAAGGTCTCCGTTCAGGTGGCACCTTCTCTCTGCAGCCTCCCCAGAAAGGCCCTCCGAGCGCCGTGGTCTCTAAGGACCGATGCTTAGGGGCAGCGCTGCTTGGCGGGTGCTCTGACGGAGGTGGGCACGGCGTGCCAGGCAGGAGGCGGATCTGAATGAGAGGGCTTTTTCCTCTACCAGGCACTCAGGTGGTGTGTGTGATTTAGAATCCGCCATTCCTCAACTCCGCAGGGGCCTGAAGATCAGTATCTGCTATGACTTCCTAGTGTTTGGTGCACAGTGTCGAGTTCTTGATTAGAGTCTATTGGGCCTCATTCTGGCCCTGGAATGAGGTCGCTCTGCTCCTGCCTTTCAGCTTCCTCACCGTTGAGGGTCTTAAAGGAGGTGAGAGCCTCTGAGCCCCAGACCTTTACTTCTTCCAACCAAGTGCAGCGGACGGAAGTTCTCTGAGGGCAGTGCCCAAACCACGGAGATCTTTGCAAACGGATCTCCTAAAGGGGACTTTGTTTTCCCTCCACTTTCCAAAGGGGGTGCACTGTGTCTCAGAGTGAAGGACCAGGGTCTTTGGTGGAAGCTTAAGCAATTGTTTAAAACATTGTCTTGCATATTCTTCATAATTAATTTTACTTGCAACATCTGTACTATACCCCGTTGGTTTGATGGGTCCCTTAAGGAAGTAGTTGGGTGCAGAACTCCTGCCAGGAGCCTTTCGTCAATGTTTTACGTGTTGTGTGAGGTCTGCCAACTGTAGCTTCTGTATGTCCCAGTCTCTAACGAGATTTTAATTGGGGGAGTCTGAAATAAATGGAATTTGGGGAGTGCCTTGAGTAGGTGTACGCGGTTTTGTGTAATGGTTTAAAACAGTTGAAAATGATTATGTGCAAAAAAAATGCATCATATGTTAAGTGACTTAGAAAGCTCCAATTCTAAGGAATATAGTAATTAATCCTTTAAAATATTAATCTCCCAATTTATCTGTTTGGTAAGATGAGAATTTGGTGGGCTGCATTTTCTTTTTTTTAAAAAGTATATTTTTATTGATTTCAGAGAGGAAGGGAGAGGGAGAGAGAGATAGAAACATCAATGATGCAAGAGAATCATGGATCGGCTGCCTCCTGCATGCCCCATACTGGGGATCGAGCCTGCAACCTGGGCAAGTGCCCTGACCTGGAGTCAAACCGTGACCTCCTGGTTCATAGATCCACGGTCAACCAACTGAGCCACATGGGCTGGACAGGGCTTTTTTTTTCCATTGATTTTTAGAGAGAGTGGAAGGGAGGGGAGGAGGGGAGAGAGAGAGAGAGAGAGAGAGAGAGAGAGAGGGGAGAGAGAGAGAGAGAAACATCGACGTGAGAAAGACACATGGATTGGTTGTCTCCCACATGTGCCCTGACCAGGGTTGGGGATCAAACTCACAACTGAGGTACATGCCCTTGCCCGGGAATTGAACCCGTGACCCTTTGGTCCGAGGGCCAAGATTGCTGAGCAAAACTGGCCAGGGCAGGGCTGGATTTTCTTAAAGCCGCATGCCTGTCTCTGCTGCTCTCACTTGGCTGATTACAGGGACTGAAAATAGATGAAAGCTGTTTGGTCAGGTAGTGATGCCACTGAGTTACAATTTTCACTTAAATTAGTGGGATTTTTGTCTTCTCTTATTTTTTTAAAAAAGTGCTTTGCTCCATGCGGTTTGTTTGTAGGGACCGTGTTTTGGGAGGGTCTTTAGAGACCACTGGGTTTCCCTGTGGCTTCTTAGATGGTATTACGATACTGTCTCCACTGAAGCTTAGCTACTTAACCCTGCGCTGCGCTGCGCTGAGTGTGTGACTGGGAGCCGGCCTGGGTTTCCTATGGATTCAAAGACCAGGGTCTGTCACGGAGGGAGGGGCGCTATCTCTTCCCGGAGCCCAGACAGCTTAGTTCACCTGCTTTAAAGAACTGACGGTGCTTTTTCTTACTTAAGAAGATTATGATAGTCTATCAAGCCCCCTTTCCCAGTAAGTTTTTTTTGGCTTGGAAATTAGAAGTTCAGAGACAGTTTTCTTAGACTGTAAGTTGAAGTCTGTGTTAACCACCCTCCTCACCTGTCACACATCACCCGCCAGATGTTTTTTCCTCTTTTCCATTTTAAAGTCCTATCATGTCTGTGTCTGTTACTCAGGCCACCTCCACATCCTTTGGGCTGACAGGATGTCCGTACGCAGCGGACAGTAAAGATAACCGGCCTCCGTGCTTCTGGCCGGAGACTTGGCGGGAAGCTTGGCCCGCGGGCGAGTTTGTTCAGTCCAGTCCTTCCCGGAGCTGCAGCCCCTGGCCTGTCACGTGGAATTAGTTGTTAGTAAGGCCTGGCCCCTCCGGCTCCGGAGGTGGTTCTGGCGATAAGATGAAATCATGAATGTGGCGGAATTTCACAAGTTGTAAAATATTATGTTGCCAAGGATTTTAAAAAATGCTTCATTAAGAATGTAATGGATCTGGGTTTTTCTTTACAGTCCCAAATGTTTAATGTGCAGGTGACCTTTAGTTTTTCGGTATGTCAGGCAGCTTCATTTAGGAGTGTTTTCTCTCTTTCATTGTTTGGTGTTTTAGTATTTGGGGGAAACATAAAAGTCAGCTTTCAGTCACCGTTAGTCTTTTGTAAGCAGGACTATGGAATGTGCACAGCTTAGCCTGTAGTGGTCTCTTCAGTTACATACATTCCCTTGAACATTCCTTTAGTGAAGTGTGTTTTTTTTTGACATTCCAGGTCCTAAGTGACCTGTCTTGAGGTTGGGAAAGTCAGAAGGCAGCCTGAGGTCAAGGTCAGAAAGCAGCCTGAGGTCAAGATAAGGAGGCAGCCTGAGGTCAAGGTCAGGAGGCAGTCTGAGGCCAAGGTCAGAAAGCAGCCTGAGGTCAAGGTCAGGAGGCAGTCCAAGGTCAAAGTCCAAGGTGTTCCTGCTGCCATTGGAAGTACCCAGAAGGCAGCCGCATCCCTGTGAACCTGACTTCAGCAGCAGGGTTTCCTGGGCCGCCTGCCCCTCCACTTTGGAAGCTGTTGGTGCTGTGTCTGCTTTTCTTGCTCTCCCTCCGGCCTCTGCTTTCCAGGTGGGGGTGGGTGGGGGTGGGGGACATACAGAGGCTCACAGAACACGCACTGGCCGACAGAGAACCTACATTCTATAGACAGGTATGAAGTTGTGCTGTCGGATAGTACAACAGGACTTTATATGCAGACCCCGTGCTGTGCCCACAGACCGTCTCCCTGCGGAGGTCCGAGGTGGGACTCGGAGGTGAGGCGCTGGGGCTCACGGTCTGGTGGGAGAACAGACCTGGGTGTGACGTTGGTGCAGTGCCCTGAGTGCCACAGCCCGCACGGTGTCGGGCCGGCGTCTCTGCCAGGCTCACCCTGCCAGGGGGTCCCAGGCAGGACAGGTATTGGCAGGTGTGTGAGTTCCAGGAAGGGCAGTGAATTACCTGGAACCTAGAGTTGTAGGTGTTCCGGGAAATTTAGAACCCCCAAACCTTTTCTCAGAGGTTTTTCAGAACGAGTCTCGTCTGTTGTTTTGGATGAACGTGGCCATCCTGCCTTTGACACTGTGACATGCTCCGCGGGGTATTTTCATACACATCTCAAATCCCCGCACGCTAGTGACTCGAAACCACACAGACCGACGACCTCCCAGCGCCGTAGGTTAGGGTTCTGGGCAAAGCCAAGGTGTTGGCAGGGCGACCACCTGAGCAGATGCAGGACCGAGACCTGTTTCCTCGCTGGCTGTCAGCTGGGGGCCGCTCTCAGCTCCTAGAGCCTCGCTGTGGTCCTTGCACATCACCCCTGGTCCCAGAACGCAGGGCCCCTGGGCCCCTGCTCCCGCCCTCTGACGCCCCCATCGGCCACATCTCTCTTCTACTGGGAGCAGGTGCTCTGCTCTGAAGGGCTCGTGCGAGGAGATGGGGCCGCCCAGGCCCCCCGGGATAATGCCCCCTAAGGTCTGGCAGAGCCCTTTCCGCTGTGTCACGTGGCACAGCCACGGGTTCCAGGCATCAGGGCGCGGACAGCTGGGGGCATTATCCACCTTCCCCAGGACAGACCCGTTCACGACAACGCCCGTGAGGTGGTTATTGTTGCCCTCCGCCCGCAAGTGAATACACCAAGGCACCAGCCTTTAAGCGACTCAGCAGCCCCCTCGAGACCCCGCTCATCTGCCTCGCGCCTGAGCTGATGGCGAGGATCACAGAGCGACAGGCCTGTCGGAAGCAGAGCTCAGTTCTGGGTTTCTGAGCGTCTGAGTCGTCCGCTCTGATTCCCGGAGTTTTGCCAGGAAGTCGTTGGGGTCGTTATTGGAACAAACGCCCGTGTGGGGAATTGGGCCCTTGCCTTTTCAGGTTCATGTGGAGGCCCCTTTCTTCCGGGGTGAAGAGTGCGTGACTTCATGTCCGCTTCTAGAATGGAAACAGCTGAGCCAACCCAGCAGGGTTCTCATTCCTGAGATTCGGGGAATCTGCTTCAAGGCCAAGGCAAAGCCTGATAAACAAAGTCTTCCCTTCAGCCATAGGGAGGGTGGGGTGCAGCCTTCTGGTCGGGGGACAGCTGGGGACGGGCACAGCTATTTAAGGCCAAGTGTGGCCTCGTTAGACCATGTCCATGTTTTAAGTTGTTTTTCATTAGGATTCTTTTTTCTTTATAGTAAATGAGAAGTTCCAATTTGAAACAAACTTCCTGTAAGAGACCAGAGTCTATAATCCCAAGGCTTTTCACCTGGCCTTCAGCAATTTGCCAGCTGCTGGAAACCCTGTGCAGAAATTCTGTGCCTGTGTGTGTGTGCGCGTGTGTACCCGTGTGCCTGTGTGTGTGTGTGCATGTGTGTGTGTGTGTGTGTGTTTCCCGGGGAGGGGGGGATATTTTGCGGTCCATACATTGTCAGAGTTTGGATTTCAAAAGGTTTAAGAACACACCACTTAATAGGATATTCTTATCTGTCAAGTATCAGATTTTGCTAAAAAATTAAATACCCATTTTAAACAAAGTTATACAAGTGCATCGTTTTAAGAGTCAGAAGTTCTGCAAAGCTTGGACCAAAAGAACAGCAGCCACCTCCTCTGCCATCCTCCACCCTGCGCCCCAGGCCCCAGAGCCAGCCCCTTCAGGGTCCGCGGGGTCTCCCCATGCGTGCTGCGGGAGAAGATGGTGTGGAGCCCTGGCCGTCCCCTCCTCTGCCCACACCCCATCTGCTCAGCATGCTGTGGTCATGGTTTTGGTGAAATTATGATCTGGAACTCTTACTCACAGATGAGATTTTAGTCTAATTGGACTGCATTTCCTTCTTTTCATAGTTCGTCCTTTCTCCTGGAGTTGATCATTGCCCTGCTTTGCTCTGCATTGTCTTTGTATCTCTCACTTATTCACTAGCTGTCCCCGCCCCCCAACTCCAAGAAGTTAAATCACCTCCCCATAAATTCAGATCCACCGGGGAATCTGCCATTTTAGCTTTTTCTTAGGATCGTTCCTCCCCATGCTCCCATTCCGCCTGGTCTCCTCAGAGCTGTGTGCTTCCCAGGCCTGCTCACACCCAGGCCTGCTCACACCCAGTCCTGCTCACACCCAGGCCTGCTCACACCCAGGCCCGCTCACACCCAGGCCTGCTCACACCCAGGCCCGCTCACACCCAGGCCTGCTCACACCCAGGCCCGCTCACACCCAGGCCTGCTCACACCCAGTCCTCCTCACACCCAGGCTTGCTCACACCCAGGCCTGCTCACACCCAGGCCCGCTCACACCCAGGCCTGCTCACACCCAGGCCTGCCTCGGGAGCGCCCGGTCTCCCGAGCCCCCCTCAGCCTCTCCTGGGGAAGAGTGGACATAGCTACCTGCTCGTATCAACATGGATGCACTTCTTCAGAGCAGTCCTATGAAGCTCCCCTCTGTGCCAACTCATGTGCTTTGCAGAGCAGCCCTGTTATTGTGCCCGTGTGAGGGCGAGGAAGCAGGCGTGGCTGGGGCCTTGTCCACATCACACAGCACACCTCACACATCACACCTCCCACAGCAGTGAGTGCGGCAGCCGGCCCCAGAGCACCCGGTGAGTGACTCGGCCTGTGGAGGACTGCCTCGCGAACCTTGCCTCCTGAGTTAGCTCGCTTGCCCCTGGTCAGTGTGCACAGGAGCTTTCTTTCTTCACCGCTTCACGCCTGACCCCGGCTGGGACCTCCAGTGGACCCATCTGGCTGCTCGGAAGGCGGAGTGGCACTGAGTAATTTTGCTAGAAAAAAAGGCCACGATGTCTGGGCTTGACCCTCGGGGGCCGAGGCCTGGAGCAGCCTTAGGGTGACTTTGGACACTTGGGTAGAAGAGCAGGAAGGGAGAGCTTTGCCCAGGACGGTGACCTGGACTGTGGACATGCCACCCTGAGCAGCCAGCTGGCCTGGCGGTCGTGGTCCCTCTCCCCCAGGCCAGCGGTGTAACTTCTGACTCAGCCCCAGTTCTCCCCCAACCCCAGTGAGCCCTGAAGAGATTTTTTTTTTTTTTGGCAAAAGTTCCATCTGCCTCTTAGTTTATCTTATCTTTTCTGCTTATAACAATGTTGCCAATGAAAGCTTTGTTTCCCATCCGGAAGAGGACTTGAAGAGTGAGCTAACACACTTTGAGCTGTTACAGAGGCAAGTCCTGGCTTTGGTTCTGAAGTGGCACCTGCAAGTGGGCTAAATGCAGACGTGTGTGTGTGTGTGTGTGTGTGGGGGGGGGTGGCGGGGTGCCAGAGCCACTGCCCGGTCACCGTCCGTAGGGGAGTCAGAGGCCACCCATCCCTAAGTTGGAAATGGAAACAAACCTGGTCTTTTGAAAACAGCAGGTCTGGGCACCAGCTCACCTATGAGTCAAAGGTGCTGAGGTTTGGGGTCACCAGCCTGTCACCCAGGTGTCCCGCGCTCTCCCCGGGCAGGTGGGGCCTGAGGAAGGCGTTCCCCCGTTGAGGACCCAGCACCTGTCGGCTACTTCACACACAGTCCCTTCTAATACAGTCTCAGAGGGAAGCTTCTTTTTATTAAGATGAAGTAGAGGCTTAGAGCTGTTAGGGAGTGGCTCCAGGCCACATCATGGTAAGAGGAAATGAAGTGCTGGGACGGGGGTTTGACTTCAAAGCCCTTGATCTTCCTCAACATGTGGCAGCTTCCCGGACGGCGGGCGGGGGGTGACTAAGAACCCAGGGAGCGGGTTCGGTGGGAAGAGGCCTGGGGGGACGATGCTCTCTCCAGACCTGGAATCCGCCTCACGCGGCTGCTGCATCAGGGACTGACCAGCTGGAGGGAAGCACCGGTTCTAGACTGTTCTTTGTGGAAATAGATGGAGACCAACCACACGAGAAAGGCAACGGCTGTTTATTCAGTTTAGGGTTTGGCAGGGACCCCAAGGCAGGCAGAGGGTGGGAGAGCTTCCTAGTGGAGAAAGGGGGGCCCGGGGTCCTGATGGGGCTGGGCAGCTACAGAAGGGGGCATCACAGGTGGCAGGTTGGGGAGCAGGGTTGGCTTTCTCAGGTTGGCACTGAGTTGGAAGTGGGGCACAGTTAGGGGCGCTGTCAGGTACTGATCCAGTCCTGGCTGATGGTCACGAGTTATTGCTCAGCCTCCTGGATTGTCACTAGACAGCAGCTGACTTCCTGCAGGTCGGACTCCACAGGCTGGGTCCTGGGCTGGCTGCCGCAGGTTGGGGGCCACGGCTCTGCCTTTACAGGAGGGTTGGGCGTTGTCTGTCCATATAGTCCGTCTGTCGTCTCTCTCCTTGGTAAGCATAGAACTGACAAGTTAGATGTGCTGGGAATTCCTCAGATGCTCTGTGTCCCCTGGAAGAAGCTTTTAGACCGACGTTAATCAGAGTGACTGTGAGCTGTTGGACCATCAGCCTCAAAGACTTAAACCAGGCCGGTTCCCACAGCATTTCTCCGGCGTCGGTACCTTTCAGCCATCGCGAGGAAGATGCTTTGTCCATTGCTGGCTCTCTGTCCTCGGCTGTGGTTGGTCCAAGTCCCTGCACAGCCCGTCTTTTGTGCATTTCGCAGTTTGCTACCTCGCTTGTCCCGCAGGCTGTGAAGTGTATCGTGGCCACCTTGGTGGTACTGCGGTGTCGACTGTGGATTTGCCAGCTGGAAGGCTCTCAGCAGTCTCCTAGGCCAGCCCCTGATCAGATAGACGAACTGAGATGCAAAGCCCAGGTACGATCAGTGCTCCTCCCGCCTCAGGTGATGGGGTGAGGGTGAGGTGTGGTCTGAAAGGAAATCTTGCGGTAACTGGCTTTTATTTTCTCTGCTTCTGCCTCTTGTTATCATAGAAACTTAAACTGGCCTTTGTGTGTTACCATACATGTAGGAAATATTGATTTGTTTACATACAGGGTACCTTTTTTCCCTACTCATTCAGCTGCTGTTTCAGCATGGTTAGAAGGTCATATTTCGGGACAGAATTGTGTCCCCCTCCCGCCAGGGCCAGTTCCCCTGCTCATGTCTGCACAGTTGCATCTTGTCAGTGAATAGCTGCCTCACCCCTTTGCTCCTCTCCGGTCTGTTTAAGCGTCTGGATGAAGTCATGCCTGGCTCCCTGCTTTCACTCCACATCTATACAGGCCCGTGGTTTTCCACTGCGAAGAGGAAGTGCCGGCTCCTGGGCTTGGCGCTTGGGGCCTTCGTGATCGGGGTGCAGCCCACTAGTTGGGGTTTCTTTCTTTCCATTCCTGTTGTCAACTTTACAGGAGACGGGTTCCTTACGCCCTTTCTGGAGCCAGTCGAAGAGCCGGCTTAGAATTTGAACTTTCCCGTGCGCACATGCTCTCTCCACCGCAATGCCATCGCCCCGCTGCCCCTTCAGCTCGGATCCACCCCTCAAGGCTGGGGTGCACCCTCTCAGTGACCCCTCCTGGACACCCCGAGAGTGCTGCGCCTTTATTCTTCGTTTAATGAACACGGTGACCCTGGGAGTCAGGGGTGACTAGTTGCCTATGTCCTTTATCACTGGGTTAGAACATTTAGCCGATGTTTTGAATGTAATATAAGCGATGGAACAACATTGAAAAGGCCCTGGAGAAGGAAGCCCCACTCCCTTCGCTGCTCTCCGTCCTGTGACCACTGTCGCCTGTTTCTTTGGAATCTTTCCACAGCATCCTGTGCAGGCCGGCCCCTGCGGGCAGTGTGCCTTCTTCTTCAACACACTGGCTTCCTGTCAGCGGTCTTAGGTTGTTCCAGTCTTTTGGAGTGAGGAGCAGTGCTGCGTTGTACGTAACGCGTGCAGCTCTACATGAACGTGTCCATGGCGTGGCTCCTGGAGGCGGGCTGTTGGACACAGGCGTGCGCACTTCATGCTTTGTCCGTGCAGCTCTGCATGAACGTGTCCATGGCGTGTCCTTGAGGCGGACTGTTGGACACAGTGTGCACACTTCATGCTTTGTCCGTGCAGCTCTGCATGAACGTGTCCATGGCGTGTCCTCGAGGTGGGCTGTTGGACACAGGCGTGCACACCACGCTTTGTCCATGCAGCTCTGGATGAGTGTGTCCATGGCGTGGCTCCTGGAGGTGGGCTGTTGGACACAGGGTGCACGCTGGGTCACACAGTGTGCTCTGAAATGTTGTTCTGTGCCAATCACACAGACAGGTGAGAATATTGCTCCTGTTGTAAAGAATAGGAACCAAAGCTCAGAGAGATGAGGTGGTCATTTGCCTGGTCTCACAGTAGATGGTTGAGCTACAGCCTGAATTTAGTCTTCTCATTTCCAAGGCTGTTTTCTTTGGAGGCAAGCTGGTATGGAATATACGTTACCTTTGACAAGTTAATAGTGATGTACTACTTCCGTCCTCTCCGGGTCGTAAGCCGTTCTGTGTGTGCAGAGAGGGATTTTGAGATTTAGAGAACGTTTTGCTGCGGGTCTAGGACATTCCTGGAAAGGCAGGGAGGTTTCTCTGCTTTTTAACCCTAAAACCTGACTTTTTAAAACCTTTTGCTACAGTTTCTACGGGGGAAGCCCAGGCCTTTGTCTTTCAAGACTGCAGTTCTCTGAGGAAAGGGGAGGGGGGCGTGTTATGAGGCCCTTTTTAATGTGAGCAAGTCCGCTGAGTTCAGTTTATTGTATCTTCTATGTGAGTTAGGAGATTGAGGAAGCCAGTAGAGAGCCAGGCTGCTTCTTAGCTGATGAAACCGTCTTCCCTGCTTTCCTTCACCCGTCACAGTGACAGCATGGCCTCTGCCTCTGACGCCACTGGGCTCGGCCGCCCTTCAGAGAGGGCGCTCCTGTGGGCGTCCACACCATGTCGTCCAGAAAGGTTGTGCGTGGACGTGCGGGCCTTGTCGGGCCTCCCAGGCAGGAGAATTGGAGAGCACAGTTCCTGTGTGAGCTGTGTGTGTATAGATGTGCATTTACTTCTGACGCAGGAATCAGACACATTCCTCAGAGCCTCGTATTCCAATATAAGGCGTTTCGCCTTCACACCGAGAGCGTGTGTGTGCCCACTCCCCTGACAGCCCTGCCACTGGCTGGGGGCCCGCTTTGAATGTGCAGCCTTCACCTTTCTGTTGGGTGGGTTTCGTTTGGGTCCTGGGGCCAGCGATGAGCTGCGTGACTCCCCGTCCGCTGTCCACAGACTCTTTCTGACGGGCGATCTGATAGCTCGTTGGGCTTTACTGTTTTCCCAGCAGCGTGAGCTCAGGCCCGGGCCGAGCAGCCCCCTGAGAAGTCACTCATCTTCTCGTCGTTCATATGTTCAAGGCCATCAAAGCTCGAGCGGTTTTTATGGGGCTGCATACCAGCGTCCTGCGGGAGCCAGGGCCCTGGCTCTGCCCGCTGCCAGCACGGCTAGTGGAGTCACCAGGCAGGCCAGGCCCGACTGGGCCAAGTGGGACAGCGGCTGGTCTGTTTCCTGAGCGGCCGTCCAGCCGTTATCCACGGACTGCCCTCTGCACCGTGCCCAGCGTGGGGGGAATGCCAAGCTCACCCAGGCACATCCGTAACCACTAGCAGCGGTTCTCAACCTGTGGGTCGCGAACAATGAAAATACATCCTGCAGATCAGATATTTACATTACGATTCATAACAGTAGCAACATGACAGTTATGAAGTAGCAACGAAAATAATTTTATGGTTGGGGGTCACCACAACATGAGGAACTGTATTAAAGGGTTGTAGCATTAGGAAGGTTGAGAACCACTGCCTAGGGCAGTGATGGCGAACCTATGACATGCGTGTCAGAGGTGACACGCGAACTCATTTTTTTGGTTGATTTTTCTTTGTTAAATGGCATTTAAATATATAAAATAAATATCAAAAATATAAGTCTTTGTTTTACTATGGTTGCAAATATCAAAAAATTTCTATATGTGACATGGCACAGAGAGAGTTAAGTTAGGGTTTTTCAAAATGCTGACACACCGAGCTCAAAAGGTTCGCCATCACTGGCCTAGGGCATCGTGTCCAAATGCAGATGCAGGGGGAAGTTGGCGGCACTGGGCCGGTGGACAGACGGGAGGAGCTGTGGTGCTGATCCCGCTGAGTGGGGGTGTGATGTGAGGACGGCACCGGCAGGAAGGCACGAGGGAGCCCAGGAATCAGCCGTGGAGCCTTGGATTCCGACCCGAGAAAAGATGGGGGTGGTGTTCTGTGCGCGCCCAGCCGCACCTGCCACTCAGGTCATTCAGGTTTATCTCCTGTCCGACCCCCCTGACCGCCTGCTCATTTCTACAGAAACGTGGCCGTGGAGTCTTCGCAGCTCTTCACTAGGAGAGTGGATGCTCACTGAGGACCACCTAGGCGCACCGGAGACAAAACGCAGGTGAGTCTCTTTCTCACTGCCTTGGCGTAACCACGACGAGTTTTGGGTGCATTTGCTTCCAGGTCTTTCCAGCGCACTGATAAATACACATGTGCCGTTTGCGGATGTTTTTAAAACAAAATAATGAGTGCTTGTCCGCTGTGCCCGCACTCCCCGCCCCAGCAGCCCGCCCGGCCCGTCTTGCGCTGCAGGAGACCTAGTGGGCGGGCGGCCCGGACGCAGAGTAATGGCAGGAACGCTCGAGCGTGTGCACGGCGCACCCACCAGGGACGGTCCTGCCTGCTGGGCTCCGGACACGAGTGGGTCTTAGAGTTTTCACCCCAGACCTGTGGGTGAACACTGTTACTTTAACAGGTTACAAACGATAAAACTGGTAGAGAGAAGCTAAGCCATTTCCTCAAGCTCATGGCCTTATTTCCAAGACAGAGAACACATTTAAAAAACTCTGGTTCAGTTCAAATTATCCACATCCACTCGTCTCAAGACACATCTCTTTAGCGCGTTCTGTGTCACGCTGTCGCAGGAGCTTTTCCTGGGAGCATGTGTGGGGTGGGGTGAAGGGGGCGGTCTGTAGGCACGGGGGCGGCCACAGAGGGGGTCTCCCCACAGCCCTCGGGACAACCATTTTCTCTGTCGTCTGGCCCAGGTCCCGTTCTTGTACACACACTTTCCAGAGGGACTTGGTTTTGGGTTCCGTGGCGGCTCGCCTGAGACTGAGCGACTGTATTTCACGCTGCTGGGTTTTGGCCTGGCAGGTCAGCAGGGACGCCCCTCGGGTTGGCCTGCGGTCACCCCCAGTCCTGTGGGAGGGTCCTGGAGTGATGGGCCTGCCACAGCAGGGGCGTCTCATAGTAGGTGGATCTGGTGCTGGTTTGGATGGATTTTGGTGGATT
Organism: Myotis lucifugus; assembly: GCF_000147115.1. Lineage (NCBI taxonomy): Eukaryota > Metazoa > Chordata > Mammalia > Chiroptera > Vespertilionidae > Myotis > Myotis lucifugus. The sequence continues at coordinate 87,387 of NW_005871985.1, forward strand.
TCCTGCTGTTGCCCACGTGGGAGGGAATTTCCACTGGCCTCTGGGTCTGTGGGGGACTCAGGGCTTAGAGCAGGGCCTGGCGTCTGCAGGTCCAGATGCATGTTATGCAAGTGCGGTCATGTGCCGGGGGGAGGGTAGCAGGGGGTGGGCTGCGCCGGAGGGTCCGTCGATGGGCTGTGAGTCTGCAGCCCGGTGTTGGCCGCGCACGCGCTGGGTGCTGCTACGTGCTCTCTTGGCAAGTTTCCGTTGGGTGTCTGTGGGACAGAAAGCATGACATCAGCGTTTGCCACCAAGTATTTATAGCAGCGGCGCCTCCCATGTGGGTCACTGTCTGTGCTGTGGTTCTCGGGAAATTGTAGCTCTCTCCCCGGAGCAGCGCCCATCCCAGGTGCTGTTCATTCCTGCTCACCTTCAGGGCTGGGTGCCAGCCAGAGGGGCGCTGCCAGGGAGCACCTCTGTGTGTGGTGTCTGCTGGCCCCTCCCCCCTCTGCCGCCCTTTCTCCCCCTCCCTTTCCTCCTCCCTCCCCTCCCCCTCCTTTATCCTCCCCTCCTTTCCTCTCCTTTCCCCTCCTTTCCCCTCCTTTCTCCTCCTCCTCCTCCTCCTCCTCCTCCACTCCCCCCGCTCCCCCGTTTTCAAAAACATTTCTTATCAGAAACGAGCAAGTATTTGGTTTTGGTTTCCTTCGTTGGCTGCTCTCTGCTGAGTGTGTCCAGAGGGAGCCTGGGAAAGTGAGGAAGGACGGTTGTCCTCCCCTCAATGCTGCCATGGCCGCTCCTACCTGAGGGGCTGCGGTGCGCAGGCGTGCGGAGCGGCTGTGCGTCCTCTTTCACGCCTCCCAGCGGCCCGCTGAGACGGGTGGTGTTCACCCCCAGTTAGTGACCAGGCCGCTCAGCTCACAGTGGGTGAGGGGCCCTCAGTCTCAGCGAGGCAGTGGCGGAGGAGAAGCCACCACAGAGTGAGTCAGGCCGATGGCTCCTGTCCCTGGAGGTCCAGGAGGCGCCCTGGCGCTGACGGCCCCATGGCCAGCCCTGCACTTCTTCGTTTGTATCACCAGCTTTCGTGTGAGCAGAACCCCCGGCCCTCCTCGTGTGAAGCCTTTGAAAGCTTACGTTTCAGCCGCACGTTTGAGAGCGTGGGGAGTCCCACTTAGGCTTCAGGTACAGACGCTTCCTGTCCCAGGGTCACAGGGATGGCTTCCCCACAGGAAATGGAAAGGACCGTCCCCCTGGGAGATACGCATGCCGCCCTGGCCGGTGCTGCTCGCGGTAGAGCGTCGGCCCGTGCATGCAGGGTCCCGGGTTCGATCCCTGCTCAAGGGCAGGTACCTGGGTTCCATCCCTGGCCCAGTTGGCTCTCTCTCTCCCCCTCCCTCCCTCCCTCCCTCCCTCCCTTCCTCTCCTCC